>NW_027269473.1:0-15941 GCF_023055355.1 Agelaius tricolor | reverse complement strand
TGAAACCAGAAAGCCCTGAGCTCCAGGCACCCTGCTGCCGCAAAAGGCATCCCAGGAGAAGCGCAAAAGTGCCACAACATGGCTGCCTCCACAGCTTTTTCCTTGGGACCATCCCTAACCCTAGGCTGATTTGCCTGCCTAGGGTTACGCCTAGGGTTAGGGTTTTTGAAACCAGAAAGCCCTGAGCTCCAGGCACCCTGCTGCCGCAAAAGGCATCCCAGGAGAAGCGCAAAAGTGCCACAACATGGCTGCCTCCACAGCTTTTTCCTTGGGACCATCCCTAACCCTAGGCTGATTTGCCTGCCTAGGGTTACGCCTAGGGTTAGGGTTTTTGAAACCAGAAAGCCCTGAGTCCAGGCACCCTGCTGCCGCAAAAGGCATCCCAGGAGAAGCGCAAAAGTGCCACAACATGGCTGCCTCCACAGCTTTTTCCTTGGGACCATCCCTAACCCTAGGCTGATTTGCCTGCCTAGGGTTACGCCTAGGGTTAGGGTTTTTGAAACCAGAAAGCCCTGAGCTCCAGGCACCCTGCTGCCGCAAAAGGCATCCCAGGAGAAGCGCAAAAGTGCCACAACATGGCTGCCTCCACAGCTTTTTCCTTGGGACCATCCCTAACCCTAGGCTGATTTGCCTGCCTAGGGTTACGCCTAGGGTTAGGGTTTTTGAAACCAGAAAGCCCTGAGCTCCAGGCACCCTGCTGCCGCAAAAGGCATCCCAGGAGAAGCGCAAAAGTGCCACAACATGGCTGCCTCCACAGCTTTTTCCTTGGGACCATCCCTAACCCTAGGCTGATTTGCCTGCCTAGGGTTAGGGTTAGGGTTAGGGTTTTTGAAACCAGAAAGCCCTGAGCTCCAGGCACCCTGCTGCCGCAAAAGGCATCCCAGGAGAAGCGCAAAAGTGCCACAACATGGCTGCCTCCACAGCTTTTTCCTTGGGACCATCCCTAACCCTAGGCTGATTTGCCTGCCTAGGGTTACGCCTAGGGTTAGGGTTTTTGAAACCAGAAAGCCCTGAGCTCCAGGCACCCTGCTGCCGCAAAAGGCATCCCAGGAGAAGCGCAAAAGTGCCACAACATGGCTGCCTCCACAGCTTTTTCCTTGGGACCATCCCTAACCCTAGGCTGATTTGCCTGCCTAGGGTTACGCCTAGGGTTAGGGTTTTTGAAACCAGAAAGCCCTGAGCTCCAGGCACCCTGCTGCCGCAAAAGGCATCCCAGGAGAAGCGCAAAAGTGCCACAACATGGCTGCCTCCACAGCTTTTTCCTTGGGACCATCCCTAACCCTAGGCTGATTTGCCTGCCTAGGGTTACGCCTAGGGTTAGGGTTTTTGAAACCAGAAAGCCCTGAGCTCCAGGCACCCTGCTGCCGCAAAAGGCATCCCAGGAGAAGCGCAAAAGTGCCACAACATGGCTGCCTCCACAGCTTTTTCCTTGGGACCATCCCTAACCCTAGGCTGATTTGCCTGCCTAGGGTTACGCCTAGGGTTAGGGTTTTTGAAACCAGAAAGCCCTGAGCTCCAGGCACCCTGCTGCCGCAAAAGGCATCCCAGGAGAAGCGCAAAAGTGCCACAACATGGCTGCCTCCACAGCTTTTTCCTTGGGACCATCCCTAACCCTAGGCTGATTTGCCTGCCTAGGGTTACGCCTAGGGTTAGGGTTTTTGAAACCAGAAAGCCCTGAGCTCCAGGCACCCTGCTGCCGCAAAAGGCATCCCAGGAGAAGCGCAAAAGTGCCACAACATGGCTGCCTCCACAGCTTTTTCCTTGGGACCATCCCTAACCCTAGGCTGATTTGCCTGCCTAGGGTTACGCCTAGGGTTAGGGTTTTTGAAACCAGAAAGCCCTGAGCTCCAGGCACCCTGCTGCCGCAAAAGGCATCCCAGGAGAAGCGCAAAAGTGCCACAACATGGCTGCCTCCACAGCTTTTTCCTTGGGACCATCCCTAACCCTAGGCTGATTTGCCTGCCTAGGGTTACGCCTAGGGTTAGGGTTTTTGAAACCAGAAAGCCCTGAGCTCCAGGCACCCTGCTGCCGCAAAAGGCATCCCAGGAGAAGCGCAAAAGTGCCACAACATGGCTGCCTCCACAGCTTTTTCCTTGGGACCATCCCTAACCCTAGGCTGATTTGCCTGCCTAGGGTTACGCCTAGGGTTAGGGTTTTTGAAACCAGAAAGCCCTGAGCTCCAGGCACCCTGCTGCCGCAAAAGGCATCCCAGGAGAAGCGCAAAAGTGCCACAACATGGCTGCCTCCACAGCTTTTTCCTTGGGACCATCCCTAACCCTAGGCTGATTTGCCTGCCTAGGGTTACGCCTAGGGTTAGGGTTTTTGAAACCAGAAAGCCCTGAGCTCCAGGCACCCTGCTGCCGCAAAAGGCATCCCAGGAGAAGCGCAAAAGTGCCACAACATGGCTGCCTCCACAGCTTTTTCCTTGGGACCATCCCTAACCCTAGGCTGATTTGCCTGCCTAGGGTTACGCCTAGGGTTAGGGTTTTTGAAACCAGAAAGCCCTGAGCTCCAGGCACCCTGCTGCCGCAAAAGGCATCCCAGGAGAAGCGCAAAAGTGCCACAACATGGCTGCCTCCACAGCTTTTTCCTTGGGACCATCCCTAACCCTAGGCTGATTTGCCTGCCTAGGGTTACGCCTAGGGTTAGGGTTTTTGAAACCAGAAAGCCCTGAGCTCCAGGCACCCTGCTGCCGCAAAAGGCATCCCAGGAGAAGCGCAAAAGTGCCACAACATGGCTGCCTCCACAGCTTTTTCCTTGGGACCATCCCTAACCCTAGGCTGATTTGCCTGCCTAGGGTTACGCCTAGGGTTAGGGTTTTTGAAACCAGAAAGCCCTGAGCTCCAGGCACCCTGCTGCCGCAAAAGGCATCCCAGGAGAAGCGCAAAAGTGCCACAACATGGCTGCCTCCACAGCTTTTTCCTTGGGACCATCCCTAACCCTAGGCTGATTTGCCTGCCTAGGGTTACGCCTAGGGTTAGGGTTTTTGAAACCAGAAAGCCCTGAGCTCCAGGCACCCTGCTGCCGCAAAAGGCATCCCAGGAGAAGCGCAAAAGTGCCACAACATGGCTGCCTCCACAGCTTTTTCCTTGGGACCATCCCTAACCCTAGGCTGATTTGCCTGCCTAGGGTTACGCCTAGGGTTAGGGTTTTTGAAACCAGAAAGCCCTGAGCTCCAGGCACCCTGCTGCCGCAAAAGGCATCCCAGGAGAAGCGCAAAAGTGCCACAACATGGCTGCCTCCACAGCTTTTTCCTTGGGACCATCCCTAACCCTAGGCTGATTTGCCTGCCTAGGGTTACGCCTAGGGTTAGGGTTTTTGAAACCAGAAAGCCCTGAGCTCCAGGCACCCTGCTGCCGCAAAAGGCATCCCAGGAGAAGCGCAAAAGTGCCACAACATGGCTGCCTCCACAGCTTTTTCCTTGGGACCATCCCTAACCCTAGGCTGATTTGCCTGCCTAGGGTTACGCCTAGGGTTAGGGTTTTTGAAACCAGAAAGCCCTGAGCTCCAGGCACCCTGCTGCCGCAAAAGGCATCCCAGGAGAAGCGCAAAAGTGCCACAACATGGCTGCCTCCACAGCTTTTTCCTTGGGACCATCCCTAACCCTAGGCTGATTTGCCTGCCTAGGGTTACGCCTAGGGTTAGGGTTTTTGAAACCAGAAAGCCCTGAGCTCCAGGCACCCTGCTGCCGCAAAAGGCATCCCAGGAGAAGCGCAAAAGTGCCACAACATGGCTGCCTCCACAGCTTTTTCCTTGGGACCATCCCTAACCCTAGGCTGATTTGCCTGCCTAGGGTTACGCCTAGGGTTAGGGTTTTTGAAACCAGAAAGCCCTGAGCTCCAGGCACCCTGCTGCCGCAAAAGGCATCCCAGGAGAAGCGCAAAAGTGCCACAACATGGCTGCCTCCACAGCTTTTTCCTTGGGACCATCCCTAACCCTAGGCTGATTTGCCTGCCTAGGGTTACGCCTAGGGTTAGGGTTTTTGAAACCAGAAAGCCCTGAGCTCCAGGCACCCTGCTGCCGCAAAAGGCATCCCAGGAGAAGCGCAAAAGTGCCACAACATGGCTGCCTCCACAGCTTTTTCCTTGGGACCATCCCTAACCCTAGGCTGATTTGCCTGCCTAGGGTTACGCCTAGGGTTAGGGTTTTTGAAACCAGAAAGCCCTGAGCTCCAGGCACCCTGCTGCCGCAAAAGGCATCCCAGGAGAAGCGCAAAAGTGCCACAACATGGCTGCCTCCACAGCTTTTTCCTTGGGACCATCCCTAACCCTAGGCTGATTTGCCTGCCTAGGGTTACGCCTAGGGTTAGGGTTTTTGAAACCAGAAAGCCCTGAGCTCCAGGCACCCTGCTGCCGCAAAAGGCATCCCAGGAGAAGCGCAAAAGTGCCACAACATGGCTGCCTCCACAGCTTTTTCCTTGGGACCATCCCTAACCCTAGGCTGATTTGCCTGCCTAGGGTTACGCCTAGGGTTAGGGTTTTTGAAACCAGAAAGCCCTGAGCTCCAGGCACCCTGCTGCCGCAAAAGGCATCCCAGGAGAAGCGCAAAAGTGCCACAACATGGCTGCCTCCACAGCTTTTTCCTTGGGACCATCCCTAACCCTAGGCTGATTTGCCTGCCTAGGGTTACGCCTAGGGTTAGGGTTTTTGAAACCAGAAAGCCCTGAGCTCCAGGCACCCTGCTGCCGCAAAAGGCATCCCAGGAGAAGCGCAAAAGTGCCACAACATGGCTGCCTCCACAGCTTTTTCCTTGGGACCATCCCTAACCCTAGGCTGATTTGCCTGCCTAGGGTTACGCCTAGGGTTAGGGTTTTTGAAACCAGAAAGCCCTGAGCTCCAGGCACCCTGCTGCCGCAAAAGGCATCCCAGGAGAAGCGCAAAAGTGCCACAACATGGCTGCCTCCACAGCTTTTTCCTTGGGACCATCCCTAACCCTAGGCTGATTTGCCTGCCTAGGGTTACGCCTAGGGTTAGGGTTTTTGAAACCAGAAAGCCCTGAGCTCCAGGCACCCTGCTGCCGCAAAAGGCATCCCAGGAGAAGCGCAAAAGTGCCACAACATGGCTGCCTCCACAGCTTTTTCCTTGGGACCATCCCTAACCCTAGGCTGATTTGCCTGCCTAGGGTTACGCCTAGGGTTAGGGTTTTTGAAACCAGAAAGCCCTGAGCTCCAGGCACCCTGCTGCCGCAAAAGGCATCCCAGGAGAAGCGCAAAAGTGCCACAACATGGCTGCCTCCACAGCTTTTTCCTTGGGACCATCCCTAACCCTAGGCTGATTTGCCTGCCTAGGGTTACGCCTAGGGTTAGGGTTTTTGAAACCAGAAAGCCCTGAGCTCCAGGCACCCTGCTGCCGCAAAAGGCATCCCAGGAGAAGCGCAAAAGTGCCACAACATGGCTGCCTCCACAGCTTTTTCCTTGGGACCATCCCTAACCCTAGGCTGATTTGCCTGCCTAGGGTTACGCCTAGGGTTAGGGTTTTTGAAACCAGAAAGCCCTGAGCTCCAGGCACCCTGCTGCCGCAAAAGGCATCCCAGGAGAAGCGCAAAAGTGCCACAACATGGCTGCCTCCACAGCTTTTTCCTTGGGACCATCCCTAACCCTAGGCTGATTTGCCTGCCTAGGGTTACGCCTAGGGTTAGGGTTTTTGAAACCAGAAAGCCCTGAGCTCCAGGCACCCTGCTGCCGCAAAAGGCATCCCAGGAGAAGCGCAAAAGTGCCACAACATGGCTGCCTCCACAGCTTTTTCCTTGGGACCATCCCTAACCCTAGGCTGATTTGCCTGCCTAGGGTTACGCCTAGGGTTAGGGTTTTTGAAACCAGAAAGCCCTGAGCTCCAGGCACCCTGCTGCCGCAAAAGGCATCCCAGGAGAAGCGCAAAAGTGCCACAACATGGCTGCCTCCACAGCTTTTTCCTTGGGACCATCCCTAACCCTAGGCTGATTTGCCTGCCTAGGGTTACGCCTAGGGTTAGGGTTTTTGAAACCAGAAAGCCCTGAGCTCCAGGCACCCTGCTGCCGCAAAAGGCATCCCAGGAGAAGCGCAAAAGTGCCACAACATGGCTGCCTCCACAGCTTTTTCCTTGGGACCATCCCTAACCCTAGGCTGATTTGCCTGCCTAGGGTTACGCCTAGGGTTAGGGTTTTTGAAACCAGAAAGCCCTGAGCTCCAGGCACCCTGCTGCCGCAAAAGGCATCCCAGGAGAAGCGCAAAAGTGCCACAACATGGCTGCCTCCACAGCTTTTTCCTTGGGACCATCCCTAACCCTAGGCTGATTTGCCTGCCTAGGGTTACGCCTAGGGTTAGGGTTTTTGAAACCAGAAAGCCCTGAGCTCCAGGCACCCTGCTGCCGCAAAAGGCATCCCAGGAGAAGCGCAAAAGTGCCACAACATGGCTGCCTCCACAGCTTTTTCCTTGGGACCATCCCTAACCCTAGGCTGATTTGCCTGCCTAGGGTTACGCCTAGGGTTAGGGTTTTTGAAACCAGAAAGCCCTGAGCTCCAGGCACCCTGCTGCCGCAAAAGGCATCCCAGGAGAAGCGCAAAAGTGCCACAACATGGCTGCCTCCACAGCTTTTTCCTTGGGACCATCCCTAACCCTAGGCTGATTTGCCTGCCTAGGGTTACGCCTAGGGTTAGGGTTTTTGAAACCAGAAAGCCCTGAGCTCCAGGCACCCTGCTGCCGCAAAAGGCATCCCAGGAGAAGCGCAAAAGTGCCACAACATGGCTGCCTCCACAGCTTTTTCCTTGGGACCATCCCTAACCCTAGGCTGATTTGCCTGCCTAGGGTTACGCCTAGGGTTAGGGTTTTTGAAACCAGAAAGCCCTGAGCTCCAGGCACCCTGCTGCCGCAAAAGGCATCCCAGGAGAAGCGCAAAAGTGCCACAACATGGCTGCCTCCACAGCTTTTTCCTTGGGACCATCCCTAACCCTAGGCTGATTTGCCTGCCTAGGGTTACGCCTAGGGTTAGGGTTTTTGAAACCAGAAAGCCCTGAGCTCCAGGCACCCTGCTGCCGCAAAAGGCATCCCAGGAGAAGCGCAAAAGTGCCACAACATGGCTGCCTCCACAGCTTTTTCCTTGGGACCATCCCTAACCCTAGGCTGATTTGCCTGCCTAGGGTTACGCCTAGGGTTAGGGTTTTTGAAACCAGAAAGCCCTGAGCTCCAGGCACCCTGCTGCCGCAAAAGGCATCCCAGGAGAAGCGCAAAAGTGCCACAACATGGCTGCCTCCACAGCTTTTTCCTTGGGACCATCCCTAACCCTAGGCTGATTTGCCTGCCTAGGGTTACGCCTAGGGTTAGGGTTTTTGAAACCAGAAAGCCCTGAGCTCCAGGCACCCTGCTGCCGCAAAAGGCATCCCAGGAGAAGCGCAAAAGTGCCACAACATGGCTGCCTCCACAGCTTTTTCCTTGGGACCATCCCTAACCCTAGGCTGATTTGCCTGCCTAGGGTTACGCCTAGGGTTAGGGTTTTTGAAACCAGAAAGCCCTGAGCTCCAGGCACCCTGCTGCCGCAAAAGGCATCCCAGGAGAAGCGCAAAAGTGCCACAACATGGCTGCCTCCACAGCTTTTTCCTTGGGACCATCCCTAACCCTAGGCTGATTTGCCTGCCTAGGGTTACGCCTAGGGTTAGGGTTTTTGAAACCAGAAAGCCCTGAGCTCCAGGCACCCTGCTGCCGCAAAAGGCATCCCAGGAGAAGCGCAAAAGTGCCACAACATGGCTGCCTCCACAGCTTTTTCCTTGGGACCATCCCTAACCCTAGGCTGATTTGCCTGCCTAGGGTTACGCCTAGGGTTAGGGTTTTTGAAACCAGAAAGCCCTGAGCTCCAGGCACCCTGCTGCCGCAAAAGGCATCCCAGGAGAAGCGCAAAAGTGCCACAACATGGCTGCCTCCACAGCTTTTTCCTTGGGACCATCCCTAACCCTAGGCTGATTTGCCTGCCTAGGGTTACGCCTAGGGTTAGGGTTTTTGAAACCAGAAAGCCCTGAGCTCCAGGCACCCTGCTGCCGCAAAAGGCATCCCAGGAGAAGCGCAAAAGTGCCACAACATGGCTGCCTCCACAGCTTTTTCCTTGGGACCATCCCTAACCCTAGGCTGATTTGCCTGCCTAGGGTTACGCCTAGGGTTAGGGTTTTTGAAACCAGAAAGCCCTGAGCTCCAGGCACCCTGCTGCCGCAAAAGGCATCCCAGGAGAAGCGCAAAAGTGCCACAACATGGCTGCCTCCACA
Source organism: Agelaius tricolor (assembly GCF_023055355.1). Lineage (NCBI taxonomy): Eukaryota > Metazoa > Chordata > Aves > Passeriformes > Icteridae > Agelaius > Agelaius tricolor. The sequence goes on along the minus strand of NW_027269473.1, from coordinate 7,715 downwards.
GCTTTTTCCTTGGGACCATCCCTAACCCTAGGCTGATTTGCCTGCCTAGGGTTAGGGTTACGCCTAGGGTTAGGGTTTTTGAAACCAGAAAGCCCTGAGCTCCAGGCACCCTGCTGCCGCAAAAGGCATCCCAGGAGAAGCGCAAAAGTGCCACAACATGGCTGCCTCCACAGCTTTTTCCTTGGGACCATCCCTAACCCTAGGCTGATTTGCCTGCCTAGGGTTACGCCTAGGGTTAGGGTTTTTGAAACCAGAAAGCCCTGAGCTCCAGGCACCCTGCTGCCGCAAAAGGCATCCCAGGAGAAGCGCAAAAGTGCCACAACATGGCTGCCTCCACAGCTTTTTCCTTGGGACCATCCCTAACCCTAGGCTGATTTGCCTGCCTAGGGTTACGCCTAGGGTTAGGGTTTTTGAAACCAGAAAGCCCTGAGCTCCAGGCACCCTGCTGCCGCAAAAGGCATCCCAGGAGAAGCGCAAAAGTGCCACAACATGGCTGCCTCCACAGCTTTTTCCTTGGGACCATCCCTAACCCTAGGCTGATTTGCCTGCCTAGGGTTACGCCTAGGGTTAGGGTTTTTGAAACCAGAAAGCCCTGAGCTCCAGGCACCCTGCTGCCGCAAAAGGCATCCCAGGAGAAGCGCAAAAGTGCCACAACATGGCTGCCTCCACAGCTTTTTCCTTGGGACCATCCCTAACCCTAGGCTGATTTGCCTGCCTAGGGTTACGCCTAGGGTTAGGGTTTTTGAAACCAGAAAGCCCTGAGCTCCAGGCACCCTGCTGCCGCAAAAGGCATCCCAGGAGAAGCGCAAAAGTGCCACAACATGGCTGCCTCCACAGCTTTTTCCTTGGGACCATCCCTAACCCTAGGCTGATTTGCCTGCCTAGGGTTACGCCTAGGGTTAGGGTTTTTGAAACCAGAAAGCCCTGAGCTCCAGGCACCCTGCTGCCGCAAAAGGCATCCCAGGAGAAGCGCAAAAGTGCCACAACATGGCTGCCTCCACAGCTTTTTCCTTGGGACCATCCCTAACCCTAGGCTGATTTGCCTGCCTAGGGTTACGCCTAGGGTTAGGGTTTTTGAAACCAGAAAGCCCTGAGCTCCAGGCACCCTGCTGCCGCAAAAGGCATCCCAGGAGAAGCGCAAAAGTGCCACAACATGGCTGCCTCCACAGCTTTTTCCTTGGGACCATCCCTAACCCTAGGCTGATTTGCCTGCCTAGGGTTACGCCTAGGGTTAGGGTTTTTGAAACCAGAAAGCCCTGAGCTCCAGGCACCCTGCTGCCGCAAAAGGCATCCCAGGAGAAGCGCAAAAGTGCCACAACATGGCTGCCTCCACAGCTTTTTCCTTGGGACCATCCCTAACCCTAGGCTGATTTGCCTGCCTAGGGTTACGCCTAGGGTTAGGGTTTTTGAAACCAGAAAGCCCTGAGCTCCAGGCACCCTGCTGCCGCAAAAGGCATCCCAGGAGAAGCGCAAAAGTGCCACAACATGGCTGCCTCCACAGCTTTTTCCTTGGGACCATCCCTAACCCTAGGCTGATTTGCCTGCCTAGGGTTACGCCTAGGGTTAGGGTTTTTGAAACCAGAAAGCCCTGAGCTCCAGGCACCCTGCTGCCGCAAAAGGCATCCCAGGAGAAGCGCAAAAGTGCCACAACATGGCTGCCTCCACAGCTTTTTCCTTGGGACCATCCCTAACCCTAGGCTGATTTGCCTGCCTAGGGTTACGCCTAGGGTTAGGGTTTTTGAAACCAGAAAGCCCTGAGCTCCAGGCACCCTGCTGCCGCAAAAGGCATCCCAGGAGAAGCGCAAAAGTGCCACAACATGGCTGCCTCCACAGCTTTTTCCTTGGGACCATCCCTAACCCTAGGCTGATTTGCCTGCCTAGGGTTACGCCTAGGGTTAGGGTTTTTGAAACCAGAAAGCCCTGAGCTCCAGGCACCCTGCTGCCGCAAAAGGCATCCCAGGAGAAGCGCAAAAGTGCCACAACATGGCTGCCTCCACAGCTTTTTCCTTGGGACCATCCCTAACCCTAGGCTGATTTGCCTGCCTAGGGTTACGCCTAGGGTTAGGGTTTTTGAAACCAGAAAGCCCTGAGCTCCCCTGCTGCCGCAAAAGGCATCCCAGGAGAAGCGCAAAAGTGCCACAACATGGCTGCCTCCACAGCTTTTTCCTTGGGACCATCCCTAACCCTAGGCTGATTTGCCTGCCTAGGGTTACGCCTAGGGTTAGGGTTTTTGAAACCAGAAAGCCCTGAGCTCCAGGCACCCTGCTGCCGCAAAAGGCATCCCAGGAGAAGCGCAAAAGTGCCACAACATGGCTGCCTCCACAGCTTTTTCCTTGGGACCATCCCTAACCCTAGGCTGATTTGCCTGCCTAGGGTTACGCCTAGGGTTAGGGTTTTTGAAACCAGAAAGCCCTGAGCTCCAGGCACCCTGCTGCCGCAAAAGGCATCCCAGGAGAAGCGCAAAAGTGCCACAACATGGCTGCCTCCACAGCTTTTTCCTTGGGACCATCCCTAACCCTAGGCTGATTTGCCTGCCTAGGGTTACGCCTAGGGTTAGGGTTTTTGAAACCAGAAAGCCCTGAGCTCCAGGCACCCTGCTGCCGCAAAAGGCATCCCAGGAGAAGCGCAAAAGTGCCACAACATGGCTGCCTCCACAGCTTTTTCCTTGGGACCATCCCTAACCCTAGGCTGATTTGCCTGCCTAGGGTTACGCCTAGGGTTAGGGTTTTTGAAACCAGAAAGCCCTGAGCTCCAGGCACCCTGCTGCCGCAAAAGGCATCCCAGGAGAAGCGCAAAAGTGCCACAACATGGCTGCCTCCACAGCTTTTTCCTTGGGACCATCCCTAACCCTAGGCTGATTTGCCTGCCTAGGGTTACGCCTAGGGTTAGGGTTTTTGAAACCAGAAAGCCCTGAGCTCCAGGCACCCTGCTGCCGCAAAAGGCATCCCAGGAGAAGCGCAAAAGTGCCACAACATGGCTGCCTCCACAGCTTTTTCCTTGGGACCATCCCTAACCCTAGGCTGATTTGCCTGCCTAGGGTTACGCCTAGGGTTAGGGTTTTTGAAACCAGAAAGCCCTGAGCTCCAGGCACCCTGCTGCCGCAAAAGGCATCCCAGGAGAAGCGCAAAAGTGCCACAACATGGCTGCCTCCACAGCTTTTTCCTTGGGACCATCCCTAACCCTAGGCTGATTTGCCTGCCTAGGGTTACGCCTAGGGTTAGGGTTTTTGAAACCAGAAAGCCCTGAGCTCCAGGCACCCTGCTGCCGCAAAAGGCATCCCAGGAGAAGCGCAAAAGTGCCACAACATGGCTGCCTCCACAGCTTTTTCCTTGGGACCATCCCTAACCCTAGGCTGATTTGCCTGCCTAGGGTTACGCCTAGGGTTAGGGTTTTTGAAACCAGAAAGCCCTGAGCTCCAGGCACCCTGCTGCCGCAAAAGGCATCCCAGGAGAAGCGCAAAAGTGCCACAACATGGCTGCCTCCACAGCTTTTTCCTTGGGACCATCCCTAACCCTAGGCTGATTTGCCTGCCTAGGGTTACGCCTAGGGTTAGGGTTTTTGAAACCAGAAAGCCCTGAGCTCCAGGCACCCTGCTGCCGCAAAAGGCATCCCAGGAGAAGCGCAAAAGTGCCACAACATGGCTGCCTCCACAGCTTTTTCCTTGGGACCATCCCTAACCCTAGGCTGATTTGCCTGCCTAGGGTTACGCCTAGGGTTAGGGTTTTTGAAACCAGAAAGCCCTGAGCTCCAGGCACCCTGCTGCCGCAAAAGGCATCCCAGGAGAAGCGCAAAAGTGCCACAACATGGCTGCCTCCACAGCTTTTTCCTTGGGACCATCCCTAACCCTAGGCTGATTTGCCTGCCTAGGGTTACGCCTAGGGTTAGGGTTTTTGAAACCAGAAAGCCCTGAGCTCCAGGCACCCTGCTGCCGCAAAAGGCATCCCAGGAGAAGCGCAAAAGTGCCACAACATGGCTGCCTCCACAGCTTTTTCCTTGGGACCATCCCTAACCCTAGGCTGATTTGCCTGCCTAGGGTTACGCCTAGGGTTAGGGTTTTTGAAACCAGAAAGCCCTGAGCTCCAGGCACCCTGCTGCCGCAAAAGGCATCCCAGGAGAAGCGCAAAAGTGCCACAACATGGCTGCCTCCACAGCTTTTTCCTTGGGACCATCCCTAACCCTAGGCTGATTTGCCTGCCTAGGGTTACGCCTAGGGTTAGGGTTTTTGAAACCAGAAAGCCCTGAGCTCCAGGCACCCTGCTGCCGCAAAAGGCATCCCAGGAGAAGCGCAAAAGTGCCACAACATGGCTGCCTCCACAGCTTTTTCCTTGGGACCATCCCTAACCCTAGGCTGATTTGCCTGCCTAGGGTTACGCCTAGGGTTAGGGTTTTTGAAACCAGAAAGCCCTGAGCTCCAGGCACCCTGCTGCCGCAAAAGGCATCCCAGGAGAAGCGCAAAAGTGCCACAACATGGCTGCCTCCACAGCTTTTTCCTTGGGACCATCCCTAACCCTAGGCTGATTTGCCTGCCTAGGGTTACGCCTAGGGTTAGGGTTTTTGAAACCAGAAAGCCCTGAGCTCCAGGCACCCTGCTGCCGCAAAAGGCATCCCAGGAGAAGCGCAAAAGTGCCACAACATGGCTGCCTCCACAGCTTTTTCCTTGGGACCATCCCTAACCCTAGGCTGATTTGCCTGCCTAGGGTTACGCCTAGGGTTAGGGTTTTTGAAACCAGAAAGCCCTGAGCTCCAGGCACCCTGCTGCCGCAAAAGGCATCCCAGGAGAAGCGCAAAAGTGCCACAACATGGCTGCCTCCACAGCTTTTTCCTTGGGACCATCCCTAACCCTAGGCTGATTTGCCTGCCTAGGGTTACGCCTAGGGTTAGGGTTTTTGAAACCAGAAAGCCCTGAGCTCCAGGCACCCTGCTGCCGCAAAAGGCATCCCAGGAGAAGCGCAAAAGTGCCACAACATGGCTGCCTCCACAGCTTTTTCCTTGGGACCATCCCTAACCCTAGGCTGATTTGCCTGCCTAGGGTTACGCCTAGGGTTAGGGTTTTTGAAACCAGAAAGCCCTGAGCTCCAGGCACCCTGCTGCCGCAAAAGGCATCCCAGGAGAAGCGCAAAAGTGCCACAACATGGCTGCCTCCACAGCTTTTTCCTTGGGACCATCCCTAACCCTAGGCTGATTTGCCTGCCTAGGGTTACGCCTAGGGTTAGGGTTTTTGAAACCAGAAAGCCCTGAGCTCCAGGCACCCTGCTGCCGCAAAAGGCATCCCAGGAGAAGCGCAAAAGTGCCACAACATGGCTGCCTCCACAGCTTTTTCCTTGGGACCATCCCTAACCCTAGGCTGATTTGCCTGCCTAGGGTTACGCCTAGGGTTAGGGTTTTTGAAACCAGAAAGCCCTGAGCTCCAGGCACCCTGCTGCCGCAAAAGGCATCCCAGGAGAAGCGCAAAAGTGCCACAACATGGCTGCCTCCACAGCTTTTTCCTTGGGACCATCCCTAACCCTAGGCTGATTTGCCTGCCTAGGGTTACGCCTAGGGTTAGGGTTTTTGAAACCAGAAAGCCCTGAGCTCCAGGCACCCTGCTGCCGCAAAAGGCATCCCAGGAGAAGCGCAAAAGTGCCACAACATGGCTGCCTCCACAGCTTTTTCCTTGGGACCATCCCTAACCCTAGGCTGATTTGCCTGCCTAGGGTTACGCCTAGGGTTAGGGTTTTTGAAACCAGAAAGCCCTGAGCTCCAGGCACCCTGCTGCCGCAAAAGGCATCCCAGGAGAAGCGCAAAAGTGCCACAACATGGCTGCCTCCACAGCTTTTTCCTTGGGACCATCCCTAACCCTAGGCTGATTTGCCTGCCTAGGGTTACGCCTAGGGTTAGGGTTTTTGAAACCAGAAAGCCCTGAGCTCCAGGCACCCTGCTGCCGCAAAAGGCATCCCAGGAGAAGCGCAAAAGTGCCACAACATGGCTGCCTCCACAGCTTTTTCCTTGGGACCATCCCTAACCCTAGGCTGATTTGCCTGCCTAGGGTTACGCCTAGGGTTAGGGTTTTTGAAACCAGAAAGCCCTGAGCTCCAGGCACCCTGCTGCCGCAAAAGGCATCCCAGGAGAAGCGCAAAAGTGCCACAACATGGCTGCCTCCACAGCTTTTTCCTTGGGACCATCCCTAACCCTAGGCTGATTTGCCTGCCTAGGGTTACGCCTAGGGTTAGGGTTTTTGAAACCAGAAAGCCCTGAGCTCCAGGCACCCTGCTGCCGCAAAAGGCATCCCAGGAGAAGCGCAAAAGTGCCACAACATGGCTGCCTCCACAGCTTTTTCCTTGGGACCATCCCTAACCCTAGGCTGATTTGCCTGCCTAGGGTTACGCCTAGGGTTAGGGTTTTTGAAACCAGAAAGCCCTGAGCTCCAGGCACCCTGCTGCCGCAAAAGGCATCCCAGGAGAAGCGCAAAAGTGCCACAACATGGCTGCCTCCACAGCTTTTTCCTTGGGACCATCCCTAACCCTAGGCTGATTTGCCTGCCTAGGGTTACGCCTAGGGTTAGGGTTTTTGAAACCAGAAAGCCCTGAGCTCCAGGCACCCTGCTGCCGCAAAAGGCATCCCAGGAGAAGCGCAAAAGTGCCACAACATGGCTGCCTCCACAGCTTTTTCCTTGGGACCATCCCTAACCCTAGGCTGATTTGCCTGCCTAGGGTTACGCCTAGGGTTAGGGTTTTTGAAACCAGAAAGCCCTGAGCTCCAGGCACCCTGCTGCCGCAAAAGGCATCCCAGGAGAAGCGCAAAAGTGCCACAACATGGCTGCCTCCACAGCTTTTTCCTTGGGACCATCCCTAACCCTAGGCTGATTTGCCTGCCTAGGGTTACGCCTAGGGTTAGGGTTTTTGAAACCAGAAAGCCCTGAGCTCCAGGCACCCTGCTGCCGCAAAAGGCATCCCAGGAGAAGCGCAAAAGTGCCACAACATGGCTGCCTCCACAGCTTTTTCCTTGGGACCATCCCTAACCCTAGGCTGATTTGCCTGCCTAGGGTTACGCCTAGGGTTAGGGTTTTTGAAACCAGAAAGCCCTGAGCTCCAGGCACCCTGCTGCCGCAAAAGGCATCCCAGGAGAAGCGCAAAAGTGCCACAACATGGCTGCCTCCACAGCTTTTTCCTTGGGACCATCCCTAACCCTAGGCTGATTTGCCTGCCTAGGGTTACGCCTAGGGTTAGGGTTTTTGAAACCAGAAAGCCCTGAGCTCCAGGCACCCTGCTGCCGCAAAAGGCATCCCAGGAGAAGCGCAAAAGTGCCACAACATGGCTGCCTCCACAGCTTTTTCCTTGGGACCATCCCTAACCCTAGGCTGATTTGCCTGCCTAGGGTTAGGGTTACGCCTAGGGTTAGGGTTTTTGAAACCAGAAAGCCCTGAGCTCCAGGCACCCTGCTGCCGCAAAAGGCATCCCAGGAGAAGCGCAAAAGTGCCACAACATGGCTGCCTCCACAGCTTTTTCCTTGGGACCATCCCTAACCCTAGGCTGATTTGCCTGCCTAGGGTTACGCCTAGGGTTAGGGTTTTTGAAACCAGAAAGCCCTGAGCTCCAGGCACCCTGCTGCCGCAAAAGGCATCCCAGGAGAAGCGCAAAAGTGCCACAACATGGCTGCCTCCACAGCTTTTTCCTTGGGACCATCCCTAACCCTAGGCTGATTTGCCTGCCTAGGGTTACGCCTAGGGTTAGGGTTTT
>NW_027269472.1:0-22568 GCF_023055355.1 Agelaius tricolor | reverse complement strand
TCGAAGTCCTGGGGGGGAAACATGGAGTGGGGTTTCTACCTGAACACATGGCATTCTGGTTGTTCTGGATTTTCCTGATTTTTCCTGGATTTTCTCTTTTCTTTCCTGATTTTTCTCCTTTTTTCCCTGATTTTTCTCTTTTCTCCCTGATTTTTCTCTTTTTTTTCCTGATTCTTCTCTTTTTTTCCCCCCGATTTTTCTCTTTTTTCCCCTGATTTTTCTCTTTTTTTCTCCCTGATTTTTCCCTTTTTTTTCCTGATTTTTCCCTTTTTTCCACTGATTTTTCTCTTTTTTCCCCCTGATTTTTCCTTTTTTTCCACTAATTTTTCTCTTTTTTTCCCCCTGATTTTTCTCTTTTTTCCACTGATTTTTCCCCTTTTTCCCTGATTTCCCCCAATTTTTCCCCTAATTTTTCTCCTTTTTTTTCCATTGTTTCCCTGTTTTTCCTCTAATTTTTTGCCATTTTATCTGATTTCTCTCCTATTTTCCCCTGATTTTTTCTCCTTTTTCTCTCCTAATTTTTCTGGGTTTTTTTTTTCCATTTTTCCCTTTTTTTTTTCCCCTAAGTTTTTGCCATTTTTCCTGATTTTTCTCCTTTTCCCCCTGATTTTTCCCCTTTCCCCCCCCCCCTAATTTTTCTGTATTTTTTCCATTTTTCCCTACTTTTTCCCTAATTTTTTCCCATTTTTCTTGATTTTTCTCCTTTTTTCCTGTTTTTTTTCCTATTTTTTCCTAATTTTTCTCATTTTTTTCTTGATTTTTCCCCTTTCCCCCCTGATTTTCCCCAATTTTTTACCCATTTGTTTTCTAATTTCTCCCCCATTTTTCCCCTAATTTTTCTCCCTTTTTTTCTCCCTGATTTTTCCCATTTTATTCCTCATTTCTCTCCTCTATTTTCCCCAATTTTTCTCCTTTTTTCCCCCCCTGTTTTTATCCTTATTTTCCCCTGATTATTCTCTTTATTTTTCCCTGATATTTCCCCTTTTTGTCCTAATTTTCCAGCTTCTTTTCCCCTAATTTCCCCCCCTTTTGCATCCTGATTTTTCCCTTTTTTTTTTTCCAGACTTTACCCGTTTTTTTCCTAATTTTTCCCATTAATTTCCCAATTTTATCCCATTTTATTCTTGATTTTTTCTCCTATTTTTTCCCAGATTTTTCCCCGTATTTTCCCCACGTTTTTTCCCTGATCTTCCCCCATTTTTCCCAGTTTTTTCCCTGATTTTCCCAGTTTTTTTCCTGATTTTCCCCATTTTTCAGGCTTTCCCCAGGTTCCTCCCCAGCAGTCTCCTGATTTTTCCCCATTTTTCCCCATTTTTCCCATTTTTCCCTGTTTTTTCCCCGTTTTTTCCCCTCTCACCGCGAAGCAGCCGATGACGTCGTTTTCTCCAAAACTTTCCCCAAATTCCTCAAATTTTCCATTTTCCACCTTCAGCCCCCCGCCCGTCGAAGCCGTAGGAAAATTCATCCTCCCCTGGAACGGGACAGAAAAAGGAGATTTTGGGCAAAAAAGGGGATTTTGGGGCAAAAAAGGGGATTTTGGGCAAAAAAGGGGATTTTGGGGCAAAAAAGGAGATTTTGGGCAAAAAAGGGGATTTTGAGGTAAAAAAGGGGATTTTGGGGCTGGATCGAGGGATTTGGGGCTGGAGTTGGGGGCTGGATTTTCGGGGTGGATTTGGGGTGGATTTTGGGGTGGATTTGGGCGGATTTGGGGCCGGATTTTGGGTTGGATTTTGGGGTGGATTTGGGGCCGGATTTTGGGTTGGATTTTGGGGTGGATTTGGGCGGATTTGGGGCTGGATTTTGGGGTGGATTTGGGGCCGGATTTTGGGGTGGATTTGAGCGATTTGGGGCTGGATTTTGGGTTGGATTTTGGGGTGGATTTGGGCGGATTTGGGGCCGGATTTTGGGGTGGATTTTGGGGTGAATCTGAGCGGATTTGGGGCTGGATTTTGGGGTGAATCTGAGCGGATTTGGGGCCGGATTTTGGGGTGAATTTGGGCGGATTTGGGTGGATTTTGGGGTGAATTTGAGCGGATTTGGGGGCCGGATTTTGGGGTGGATTTTGGGGGTGAATTTCAGCGGATTTGGGGCCGGATTTTGGGGTGAATTTGGGCGGATTTGGGGCCGGATTTTGGGGTGGATTTTGGGGTGAATCTGAGCGGATTTGGGGCCGGATTTTGGGGTGGATTTGGGGCCGGATTTTGGGGTGAATCTGAGCGGATTTGGGGGCCGGATTTTGGGGTGGATTTTGGGGTGAATCTGAGCAGATTTGGGGCCAGATTTTGGGGTGAATCTGAGCGGATTTGGGCTCACCCAGCTGGGAGTGGGAGAAGTCCACGGACCAGCCCACCCTGAGCAGCGGCACCTCCGAGCTGCCCTCCTTGCCCGGGAGGGTCTGAGACACCTGCGGGGGAAATTTGGGATTTGGGAGCAGGAAAACCTCGGAATGGGGACGGGAAAGGGAGAGAGCAGCAGCAGAAACCCCAGGAACTCCCACCAGAGCCAAAATCTGCTCAGAGAGGCAGCAAAAACCCCAAACAGGCACCCAAAGCCTCTCACACTGTGCCAAAATATCCCTGAACCCCCCTGGGAAACCCTGAACACTCCCAAAAATCCCCAAACTCACCCAAAATCCCCCTAAAACCACAAAGAAAAACATTTTTGCCCCATTTTAACCCTGTTTTTTTCCCCATTTTTGCCCTGGTTTTTCCCTGTTTGTTGCCATTTTTGCCCCGATTTTTTTCCCTGTTTTTTCCCCATTTCCTCCTGGTGTTTTTGCATTTCCCCCCATCATCCCCCATTTTCCCCCTCTTTTTCCCCCCCTTTTTTTTCTCCATTTTCCCTCCAATTTTTCTCATTTCCCCCCCTTTCCCCCCACCTCAGCCTGGAAGCAGACCCGTCCATTCCCCCCATTTTTTGCTGTTTTTTCCCTGTTTTTTGCTGTTTTTCCCCCATATTTTGATGCCCACCTTGGCCTGGAAGCAGACCCGTCCATTCCCCCCATTTTTTTACTGTTTTTTCCCCATTTTCCTCTTGTTTTGCCCCATATTTTCCTGCCCACCTTGGCCTGGAAGCAGACCCGTCCATTCCCCCCCATTTTTCCCCATTTTTTCCCCATTTTCCCCCATATTTCCATGCCCACCTTGGCCTGGAAGCAGACCCGTCCATTCCCCCCCTTTTTTGCTGGTTTTTCCCCATTTTTTGCTGTTTTTCCCCATTTTTGATGCCCACCTTGGCCTGGAAGCAGACCCATCCATTGCCCCCATTTTACCCCCATTTTCCCCCATTTTTCCCCCATTTCCATGCCCACCTTGGCCTGGAAGCAGACCCATCCATTGCCCCCATTTTACCCCCATTTTCCCCCATTTTTCCCCCATTTTCCATGCCCACCTTGGCCTGGAAGCAGACCCGTCCATTGCCCCCATTTTTTGCTGTTTTTTCCCCATTTTTCCCCATTTTTCCCCCATTTTTTCCCCTGCCCACCTTGGCCTGGAAGCAGACCCGTCCATTCTCCCCCCATTTTTTTGCTGTTTTTTCCCTGTTTTTTGCTGTTTTCCCCCATTTCCATGCCCACCTTGGCCTGGAAGCAGACCCATCCATTCCCCCCCATATTTTGCTGGTTTTTTCCCCATTTTACCCCCATTTTTCCCCATTTTTCCCCCATTTCCATGCCCACCTTGGCCTGGAAGCAGACGCGGCCCTGCCGGACCCCGTGGGTGCTGCGGGCCCCGGCCCAGAGCCCCGGGAAGCGCTCGTGGAACAGCGGCTGCCCCCCGTAACGGTCCCGGCTGGCCCGGAACTGCAGGTCCGACGTGTCTGGGGGGAAAGAACGGCAAAAATCTGTGAAATCCGGGCAAAAATCCTGAAATTCCGGCAGAAATCCGTGAAATCAGGGCAAAGATCCCGAAATTCCAGCAGAAATCCCGAAATTCCAGCTCAAATCCCAAAATTCTGGCAGAAATCGCGGCTCAAATCCCACAAATTGGGACAAAAATCCCAGGATTTATCCCAAAATCCCAGGATTTATCCCCAATATCCCAGAATTTATCCCAAAATCCCAGAATTTTTACCCAAATCCCAGAATTTATCTCCAAAATCCCAGAATTTATCCCCAAATCCCAGCTCAAATCCTTGAAAACAAGACAAAAATCCCAGAATTTATCACAAAATTCCAAAATTTATCCCAAATATCCCAGAATTCATCCCCAAAAATCCCAGAATTTCTCCCCAAAATCCCAGAATTTTTACCCAAAATCCTGGAATTTATCCCCAATATCCCGGAATTTATCCAAAAATCCCAGAATTTATCCCCAAAATCCCAGAATTTATCCCCAAAATCCCCGAATTGTTTCCTAAAATCCCAGAATTTATCCCAAAATCCCCAAACTGTTACCCAAAATCCCAGAGATTATCCCCAAAATCCCAGAATTTTTACCCCCAAAATCCCAGAATTTCTCCCCAAAATCCCAGAATTTTTACCCCAAAATCCCAGAATTTTTACCCAAAATCCCGGAATTTATCCCAAAATCCCCGAATTTCTCCCCAAATCCCCAAATCCCCCAATCCCCCCGTCCCTCACAGGTGTCCAGGATCACCCGGGCCTCGTCCTCCTCCCCCTCCGGGGGCTCCTCCTCGGGCGGCGGCGGCGACTTCGACCTGGGGGGGGAAATGGGAAATTTAGGGAAAAATCCCAAAAATCTGGGGTGGGAATGGCAAGTTTGGGGAAAAACCCAAAATTCTGGGGTGGGAATGGGCAAGTTTGGGGAAAAACCCAAAATTCTGGGGTGGGATGGTAAAATTTGGGGGAAAAACCCCAAAATTCTGGGGTGGGAATGGCAAATTTGGGGAAAAACCCAAAATTCTGGGGTGAGAATGGTAAAATTTGGGGGAAAAACCCAAAATTCTGGGGTGGGAATGGCAAAGTTTGGGAAATCCCAGATCCAGAGTGGGAATTTCTCTGGAAAATAAATCATAAAATAATTCAGAAAAAGATCAGGGGAAAATCAGAAGAAATTCCAAAAAAATTCCAAAAATATCGGAAAAAATTATGGAAAAAACCCAGAAAAAAAAGGCAGAAAAATTCTGAAAAAAACCCAGAAAAAAAAAATTTAAAAAATCAGAAAATAATTAGAAATAATTCCAAACAAATTGAAAAAAGAAACAGGAAAAAATCTGAACAAATTCTGAAAATTTTTGAGAAAAAATCCAGGAAAAAAAAATCAGAAACTAATTAGAAAGAATTCAAAAATTCGGCAGAAAATAATCAGAAAATATTCTGAAAATTCTAATGAAAATCAGAAAAAAAATAGAAAAAATTTTAAAAAATCAGAAAAAAATCAGAAAGAAATTCAAAAGAATTCAAAACAAATCAGATATATTCTGGATAAAAGTCAGGAAAAACAATCAGACAAAATTTAAAAAAAAATCAGGAAAGAGTCAGAAAACTTCTGGAAAAAATCGGAAAGAATCTGAACAATTCTGGAAAAAAAAAAAACAGAAAAAAAATCAGAAAAAATCTGAAAAAATCAGAAAAAGTCAGAAAAAAATCTGAAAAAAATCTGAAAAAAAATTAAAAAAAAAATCTGAAAAAAATTAGAAAAAATTCCAAAAAATTCTGAAAAAAAATCAGAAAAAATTCAAAAAAATTCAGAAAAAAATTCAAAAAAATTCTGAAAAAAATCAGAAAAAAATTCCAAAAAATTCCGGAAAAAATCAGAAAAAAAATTCCCAAAAATTCTGGAAAAAATCAGAAACAATCCCAGCTAATTCCCAGATGTCCCCAGTGCCCAGAATCCCCCCGAATCCCCCATAAATCCCCCATAAATGCCCCATAAATGCCCCCATAAATCCCCCATAAATCCCCCTTTTTCCCCACCGGCTGTTGTAGGCCTCCTCGCGGAACTCGTGCCAGGCCCGGCCGTGCTCGTCCTTCTCGTCCCGCAGCCGCTTCAGCCCCCGGCGCTCGGCCTCAGCCTTGGCCTTGGCCTCCTCCTCCCCTGGGGGCACGGAACGGGGGGGTTTGTACCAGAATAGCCAGGATTTACATGGGAAAAAATCCTGATTTTGTACCAGAATAGCCAGGATTTACATGGGAAAAAATCCTGATTTTGTACCAGAATAGCCAGGATTTACATGGGAAAAAAATCCTGATTTTGTACCAGAATAGCCAGGATTTACATGGGAAAAAATCCTGATTTTGTAACCAGAATAGCCAGGGTTTACATGGGAAAAAATCCTGATTTTGTACCAGAATATCGGGGCATTTGTATCAGAATATGGGGGATTTGTACCAAAATATTGGAGTTTATATGGGAACAAATTCCTGATTTTGTACCAAAATATGGGGAATTTGTACCAGAATATTGGGGGAATTTGTACCAGAATATCCGGGATTCACATGGAAAAAATTCCTGATTTTGTACCAAAATATCGGGGTTTATATGGGAACAAATTCCTGATTTTGTACCAAAATACCCAGGGGAATTTGTACCAGAATATCCGGGATTCACATGGGAAAAAATTCCTGATTTTGTACTAGAATATTGGGGGAATTTGTACCAAAATACTGGGGGAATTTGTACCAGAATATGGGGAATTTGTACCAAAATATCGGGGTTTATATGGGGAAAATTTCCTGATTTTGTACCAAAATATCCAGGATTTACATGGAACAAATTCCTGATTTTGTACCAGAACACCCGGGGTTTACATGGGAACACAAACACTGAGACCCAGTGAGGAATTCTGGCTTTTCCCGGGGAAAAATCGGAATTTATTTCCATTTTCTGGGGAAAAAAGGGTTAAAATTTGGATTTGTTTCCATTTTTCCAGGGATAAAAGGGTTAAAATTTGGATTTATTTCCATTTTTCCAGGGGATAAAAGGGTTAAATTTTGGATTTATTTCCTTTTTTTTTTGCCCTAAAAGTCCAATTAAAACTGAATCTTCCATGGAAATGCCAAAGGTTGAATGGATTCCTTTCCTTCAGAAGATCAAAGATTGGTTAAAATCCCAATTTTTTTCCTTTAAAGTAAATTAAAGCATTTTCCTAGGAAATTTCAGAATTTTAATGAATTTTCAACTATCAGAGTGACAAAAATTTGTTGAAATTTGGGGTTCTTTGCTTAAAAATCAAATTAAAGGGAAATATTCCATCAAAATCTTGGAGCTTGAATGGATTTTTCAGGTTTTGAAGGTTGAAATTTGGTTAAAATTCAGATGTTTTCCTTGAAAATCCACTAAATCAAAGCATTCCATGTGGATCTTGGATTTTCCCAGTTTTTTAGAGTGGTGAAAAATGCCTAAAATTCAGATTTTGTTCTTAAAATGAATAAGTTAAAAAATTCCAGAAATTCTTGGAGTTTGAATGAATTTTCCCATCTGGAATGGTTAAAAAAGCCACAAAAATGCTTAAAATCCTTTAAAAATGTAAAATTCCCTGGATTTTTCATGGAAAAAGGAAAAATTCTGGCTCAGAATCCATTGATTCACAGAAAACTGGAAAATCCCAATTAAAAATTAATAAATCCAACAAGAAAATCCATGAAAACACAAAAAAATCCCAATTTTCCCCTTGTTTGGCCAAAAAATTCCTGAAAATCCAAGGTTTAGAAAAATTCCCATGAAATCCAAGTTTTTGTATTTTTCCAATGTCCCAAAATGGAAATTTTCCAGCTGTAATCCCATAAAAATCAAAGTTTGGGACAAAACCAGGAATAATTCCACTTTAATCCCAATAAAATTCTGTTCCAGGTGATTCCAACCTCCAGAAATCTTCCCAGAATCAGAATTTCTCCATCAAAAATCAGGATTTTCCCTGAAAATGTCCAAATTTCCCCCTCAAAAATGCAGGTTTTGCTCTCAAAAATCACAATTTTTCTTTAAAAATCGAGATTTTCCCTCAGAAATCACAATTTTCCCCTCAAAAATCCCAAAATTTTTCCCAAACCCAGAGATTTCTCCTTAAAACAAATCCCCCAATTTTCCCAACACTTTGCCCCCAGATTATTTCTCCAAATTCCAAATTTTCTCCTCAAAACAGAGATTTTTTCCCTCAGAAACCCACAAAAATCCGGATTTTTCCCCCCCAAACCCCCACAAAAATCCACACGTTTTTCATTCCTAAACCGAATTTTCCCCTATCGCAAATTTCTCCCTTAAAAACCCGAATTTTCCCCAACTTTTCCCTCACAATTTTCCCCAAACCCAACTCAGAATTGCCCAATTCCAGGAATTCCATTGATTTCCCCTCAGCCGCGGTTTCACAAAAATCTCTTTGAATTCGAATTTTTCCCGCTTTTTTCCCCCCTCAAATCCCGATTTTCCCTGTGGGGAATTTGGAGATTTTATCGCGATTTTATCGCGATTTTATCTCGACTTCATCCCGGGTTTATCGCGAACTTTATCCCCCAAAAATCCGGGGATGGGACCAAAATCGGGATTTTGAGGGCAAAACGGGAATTTTGTGAGGGGTCCATCCCGAGACTCGGGGCCTTTCCCGGTTTGCTCCCGGTTTTCCGGATTTTTTTTTCCCGGTTTTTGGGATTTTTCCCGAGCATCCCAAGGTTCTTTTCCGGTCCCGGTTCCCTCACAAAGATCCGAGGGTTCTTTCCCCAATTTTTCGGATCCCTCCGAGGATTTCGGGGTTCTTTTCCCGGTTCTGGGGTTCTATTCCCGGTTCCCCTCCCGTCCCCGGTTCTGAGGGTTCCTTTCCCGGTTCTCTCACAAGGATCTCGGGGTTCTTTTCCCGGTTCCCCTCCCGCTCCCGGTTCTGGTGGTTCCTTTCCCGGTTCCCCTCCCGCAGATCTCGGGGTTCTTTTCCCGGTTCTGGGGATCTCGTTCCCGATTTCCGAGTTTCCTTTCCCGGTCCCCTCACGAGGATCTCGGGGTTCTTTTGCCAGTTCTGGGTCCCATTCCCTGTTCCGAGGGTTCCTTTCCCGATCCCTCACGAGAACCTCGGGGTTCTTTTCCCGTTCTGGGGATCCCGGCTCCCGGTGGTTCCTTTCCCGTTCCCCCCCGGTCCCGTCTCTCCCCCATTCGCTCACCCGCCGCCGCCTCCTCCTCCTTGGCCTCAGCCGCGGCCGCTTCATCCCCGCTGGGCGCCTCCTCCGGCGGCCGCTCGGCCCCGTTCACAGCCGCCGCCGCCGCCGCCTCCGCCTCCCTCGGCCGCCTCAGCCTCGACCGCGGCCGCCGCTCCCTCCTCCTGCGGCGGCTGCGGCGGCTCCGACCCCGCGGGCTCGGCCGGGGCCGCCTCCTCTTCCTCCTCCTCCTCCTCCTCCTCCTCCCCGGGGGGCCGGGCTGGGCCGGGCCGCCTCGGGGGCCGCGGCGGCCGCTTCGTCCTCATCGGCGAGCAGCGCTTCCTCGTCCTCCTCCTCCTCCTCTTCCTCCTCCTCCTCCTCTTCCTCCTCCTCCTCCTCCTCCTCCTCATCCCCTCCGTGGGGCCGCCCGCCTGGGCCTCCCGCCGGCCCCCGCTTCCCCTGCGCAGCTCGAGGCGGCCGCGGCCGGGCCTCCCCCCGGCCGCCGCCGCCGCCGCCTTCCTCGGGCCCCGCCGCCAGCATCTCGGCGTCCAGGGCCTCCTGCAGCCGCTGCGCCAGCTCCACCTTCAGCCCGCGGGCGTCCAGGCCGCGCCGGGCCCAGCTCGGCCCGCAGCTCGGTCACCTTCAGCCGCTTCACGTCCATGGCGGGGCCGGTGTGTGGGGAAGGGGGGGGGGGAAGGGGCCGCGGGGCGGGGGGGGGGAAGGGAAGCGGAAGCGCGGGCGCGCTGAGGCGGGCGGCGCCGAGGCCGGAGCGCGAGGCCGGGCCGGGCCTGAGGCCGCGGGGCGGGGACTGAGGGAGGGAAGGGGCGGAAGGAAGGGGGCGGAGAAGGGACGGGAGAGGGGTGGGGGGGGGGAGAAGGGGAGAAGCGAGCGAGAGCGCGAGGCGGGGCCGCCGCCGCTGGCGCGGGGAGGGGGGCGGCCGGAGCGCGGAGCGATCGGCCGGGCCCGTCCCGCTCCCCGCCGCCGCCGCCGCCTCAGCCGTCGCCTGCGCCGCCGCCGCCCCTCAGCCGCGCCCCCCCGCGCGCCGCGCGCCGCCCCCTTCCGCGCATGCGCCGCGCCTGCGCGCCGCACCCAAACCCCGCCCGCGCCGCATCACCGCGCAGGCGCGGCGCATTGCGCGGGGCCCGGCTGCTGGCGCCGCGCGCAGGCGCCTGTCACCGCTGTTCTCCCCCCCCGTTTCCCCCTCAGCCCCACCTACGTGCGCAACGGTCGCTGCGAGTGTGGCGGCGGCTCCGCCGCTTCCCCTCCTTCCTTCCCTCCCCGCGCGCGGCCCGCGCCAGCCGCTCGGATTTTCTGATTGGCCCCGGCCGCGCTGTTCTGCCCGGCGACGGCGAAAAGTCGCGCTCCGATTGGCGGATGGGGGTGAAGGGGAGGCCCTCTCCTCACGCGCAGTTTCCCGCCCCGCCGCGCCGCCGCCATTTTGTTTCGGTGGATGAAGGGGGGAGAGCGCGCGGTGCGCTGGTGGGGGTGGGAGGGAGGAAAGGGTTAAAAATGTGTAAAATACAGAAAATAGACGAGATTTGTTCAGTTTGAAATTGGGAGCGCCGCGTAAGAAGCGCAGAGACGGAGACCGGGCCGCCTTCCCCTCAGGAAACCCGCGTAGTCCCCCCCTTGCTGTTCCTACCTCCCCCTACGGATTCATTCAATAAAACACTTCAAATCTCCTTTAACACACTTTAAACATTATAAATGTTTATTATTACCCCACACAAAACTCCAATTTTACGCTGGAAGTGGCGACATGAGGGAGTTTAACCTCAGGAAGCAGCGCGAGGAACGAGCCGCCATTTTGCGGCGCGCTGCGAGGGGACGCGAGGGCGGCGAGTTCAGACTCTTCATGAAATCCTGCGGGGCCATTTTGGTACGGAACTGAGCGAAATCCGGCTAATGAACCCCGATGATAATTTAGAAATTAAATATCTTATATTATTTAATTCTATCTTTCACCATTCAGACGTCCCCGGTATGGGGTGCACCGTTCCCGGAGGCACTGCAATACCGGGACGATACGCGGAGCGGAGGGAGCAAGCTCCGGGTCCAACTCCCGAGCCCAAAAATCCGTTTAATATAAAGTCCTCTCATCGAGGACGTATCAGATATTAAACTGATAAGAACAGATACTACACTTGATCTTAGCCAAAAGGCCGAGAAGCGATACCGGCCCAGCGCCCCAGCGCCGCTCCCGGCCCCGCCCGGCCCGCCCGCACCTCACGGCCGCCCCCGCGCCGCGCTCGCTGCCTTCACCTCCCGTTCCCGGCCTCTTTTCCCAGCTCATCCCGCACTTTCCTCTCGCGTCCCGCAAGATCAGACCCCCAAAAACTCCGAAATTCTCCCCCAAAAAATCATCCCAGCATGCCGTTCGCCCGTGGCGGCTCCTTAATCTGCATAACACCGCCTCCTTATGCAAACCGATCTATTATAACCCCGCCCATTGCCTTTTCCCCGCCTCGCAACGCGATTGGCCGACTGCGCCTCTTTATTTGCATTCTCCCCGCCCCTTTACCATTTACGGTTTGATTAGCATAACCGCGCCCTTACCGCGCAAGCCCCGCCCCTCCATGATAATATGTTAATTATCCGGCTGCTCATTTGCATTCGCGCTGCCCCGCCCTCGCCGTTGTCCCCATTGGGGTCCCACCTTCCCCACCACGGAGCCGGGGGACCCCCAAAATAACCCCAAAAACCCCAAATTGGCCCCTCGTGACCCCAAATTCCCCCCCAGGACAGGTGAGACCCCAAATCCCCCCCTCCAAAACGATGGTCCCAGGGTTTGCGGGGTGACACAAAGTGACAAAAGTGACAAAATCCTGGTGGGGACCCCCAAAAATCCCCTCCTCAGAGAGAGGGGGGGTCCCCAATTTATTTTGGGGATCACAGGGGACAATTTGTGACAGTTTGGGACAGTTTGGGACAGGCTGGGACAACGGCGCTGTCCCCACGGCCGTGCTGTAGGGGGGTGGGAGGGAACACCGGGGGACCACAGGTGACCACAGGTGACAGCAGGTGACGTCAGGTGACACTGGGTGACAGGAGGTGCCACCACCACATGTCCTCCCCATGTCCCCGTTGTCCCGGTGTCCCCCCAGGGTCCCCTCCATGTCCCGGTGTCCCCCCGGTGTCCCAGTGTCCCTAGAGCTTCCTGGCCGCCCCCACGGTGACATCGAAGAGCCGCGGTTCCCGGAGGTTTCCCCGTTTGTCCATCAGGAAGAAGAACGGGCGGCCCCGGACCCGGATGGGCACCGCGGCCGCGGCCTCGCTCCGGTGGGCGGCGCCGCTCACGTCCCGGAGCGGCACCGTCAGCGTCCGGTGCCCGATGCCGAGCGGCCCCGGGGTCCCGATGGTCACGGCGGCCCCGCCCCGCAGCAGCGTCAGCCGCGCCACCGAGCGCAGCGGCAGCAGCCAGCCCGCGGCCACCGTCAGCGAGCCTGGGCACCGGAGAGACCGGGGAAACCGTGGGCATGGCAACGGGGGAACCGACCCCGCCCGTGAGAGCCCTGGTGTCCTCCCCCCGTACCCGGTGCGACCCCGGTTCACTCCCCTGAGCCCCGGTGTGAGCCCCGGTCCCCTCCGCCGAGCCCAATTTAGTCCCGGTGCCCTTCCCCGAGCCCGGTTCAGTCCCGGTTCCCCCCGCCCCAATCCCGGTTCAGTCCCGGTTTCCCCCGCTTCCATCTCAGTCCCGGCCCCCCACATCCGGTGACAGCCCTGGTGCCCTTCCCCTGCCCCGGGTGTGACCCTGGAGTGACCCCTGTGTGTCCCCGGTCCCTCTCCCGGTTCCCCCCCGGTCCCGCTCCCTCGATACCGACGGTGAGGCAGGACGCCGTGAACCCAAAGCGCCATTTGTTGTCGCGGGGGCGCAGCGGGTCATCGGCACCGGCACCGGTAGCGGGAGCGGGCACCGGGCGCAGCGCGGTGAAGGCGAAGTGCGCCAGGTAGGCCCAGAAGAGGCCCTGGCTGGCGCAGAAGAGCCCCACGAGGCGGAAGAAGCGGCCACGGTCGTGCTCGTACAGAACCACGTCCCGCGCCGCCGCCGCCGCCGCCACCTCCAGCGCCGCCCGCGCCGCCATGCCGGGCGGCCGCCGGTACTTCCGGGGCACGCAGAGCGGCACTTCCGGGGCACGCAGCGCATCAGCCAATCGGATGCGGCGAGAGAGGAGTTGCAGCCAATCAGATTGCACGTAGCGGCTCAGCCAATGGGCTGTGGCGCTAATTCCGAATCAACCAATCAGATTCCGCCTCACCCTCGCCGCCATCTTTTTTGCTGTCGCGTTCCCGCCCTGCCCTTATCGCCCCCCCCCCCTTAAAGGCGCCGCGGGCAATAATTAATAATCAGCAATTAATAATTAATTAATCAATAATCAATAATCGATCGGTTTATTTACAAAACTCGGGGGCATCGAAAGGACTCGAACACGGGACCGGGGCCCGGGGAGGGGGCGGGGAGCTCCAACGTTCACTTGAGAAAAGCGACTTCCGGAATCTTCCCTTCCAGCTGGGGCGGGAATAACGGGAAAAAAATGGGAAAATGGGGTGAAAACCAGGAAAAACGGGAAATAACGGGGAAATAAAGGGAAAAAATGGGGTGAGAACGGGGAAAAATGGGAAAATAACAGGAAATAACAGGAAAAAGTGGGTGAGAATGGGGAAATAACACGAAATAATGGGGTGAGAACGGGAAAGAATGGGGAATAACAGGAAAATAACAGGGAAAATAAAGGGGAAAAATGGGGGTAATAATGGGGAAAAGCTGACCTTGAGCTGGGTGAAGACCTGGCCGGCCTGGCCGTAATCCCAGTCGTTGTCCTGGAGGCACCTGAGAAACACCAGGCGGATTTTGGGGTTACTTTAGGATTTTTTTAGAGGGATTTTTGGGGTTTTTTCTGAGGGATTTTCAGGCTTATTCAGGGGGATTCTTGGGGAGATTCCTCAGATTTTTTGGAGGGATTTTTAGGGAATTTTTAAGGATTTTTGGGTGTTCCTTGAGCCATTTTTGAAGGGAATTTTGAGCCATTTTCAGGGGAATTTTTGAGTGATTTTGAAGGGATTTTCGAGCCATTTTCAGGGGGATTTTTAGGGCCATTTTTGAAGGGAATTTTGAGCCATTTTCAGGGGGATTTTTAGGGCCATTTTTGAAGGGAATTTTGAGCCATTTTCAGGGGGATTTTTAGGGCCATTTTTGAAGGGAATTTTGAGCCACCTTTGAGCTGTTTTTGAAGGGAATGTGGAGCAATTTTTGGGCCACTTTTGGAGTGATTTTTGAGCAAATTTCTGAAGGGATTTTTGAGCCATTTTCAGGAGGATTTTTGAGCCATTTTTGAAGGGAATTTTGAGCCATTTTTGAAGGGAATTTTGAGCAAATTTCTGAAGGGATTTTCGAGTCATTTTCAGGGGGATTTTCGAGCCATTTTTGAAGGGATTTTCGAGCCATTTTCAGGGGGATTTTTGGGCCATTTTTGAAGGGATTTTTGATCGATTTTTGAAGGGATTTTTGAGTGATTTTTGAAGGCATTTTTGGACCATTTTCAGGGTGTTTCAGGGTCATTTTTTTTGGTTTTTTGGGGCGAATTCCATGTGTTTCAGACTCACTTCTGGGACCACTCGAGGTTCATGCCCGACTGCATGGCGAAGGCCGCCAGCATCTCCTGCTGCTCGGGGGGATTTTTACACGATTTTTAGGGGATTTTTGAGCCATTTTAGAAAGGAATTTTGAGCCATTTTGGGAGCAATTTTTGAGTGAATTTCATGGGGATTTTTGAGTGATTTTTGAAGGATTTTTGAGGCATTTTTAAAGGGAATTTTGAGCCATTTTCAGGGGAATTTTTGAGTGATTTTTGAAGGGATTTTTGAGTGAATTTCATGGGGATTTTTGAGCCATTTTTGGAAGGGATTTTCGAGCCATTTTTGAAGGGATATTTGAGTCATCTTCAGGGGGATTTTTGAGCCATTTTTTGAGGGATTTTTGAGCCATTTTGAAAGGGATTTTTGAGCCATTTTTGGAGCAATTTTTGAAGGGATTTTGGGATCGATTTTTGAAGGGATTTTTGAGCCATTTTCAGGGGACTTTTTGAGTGATTTTTGAAGGGATTTTTGATCGATTTTTGAGGGAAATTTTGAGCAACTTTTGAAGGGATTTTCGGACCATTTTCAGGGTGTTCCAGGGTCATTTTTTTTTGGTTTTTTGGGGCGAATCTCGTGTGTTTCGGACTCACTTCTGGGACCACTCGAGGTTCATGCCCGACTGCATGGCGAAGGCCGCCAGCATCTCCTGCTGCTCGGGGGGATTTTTACACGATTTTTAGGGGATTTTTGAGCCATTTTAGAAAGGAATTTTGAGCCATTTTTGGAGCAATTTTTGACTGAATTTCATGGGGAATTTTGAGCCATTTTTGAAGGGATTTTTGAGGCATTTTTAGAAGGGATTTTCGAGCCATTTTTGAAGGGATTTTCGAGCCATTTTTGGAGCAATTTTTGAATGAGTTTTGAAGGGATTTTTTATCGATTTTGGAAGGGATTTTTGAGCCATTTTTGGAGTGATTTTTGAGCAACTTCTGAAGGGATTTTCGAGTCATTTTCAGGGGGATTTTTGGGCCATTTTTGAAGGGATTTTTGAGTGATTTTTGAAGGCATTTTCGGACCATTTTCAGGGTGTTTCAGGGTCATTTTTTTTGGTTTTTTGGGGCGAATTTCGTGTATTTTGTACTCACTTCTGGGACCACTCGAGGTTCATGCCCGACTGCATGGCGAAGGCCGCCAGCATCTCCTGCTGCTCGGCCGTCAGGGTGGGCACGGGGCTGGAGGAGGGCGTGGGGGCGGGCAGGGCGAAGGCTTTGCGCAGCTCCTCGGGGCTGGCCCCGCGCACGAACAGCTCGTCGTTCACGATGCACAGCCTGGGCAACGCGGGTTGGAGGGGAAATAAAACACCCCCGGGATTCCAGGGGAAAATGTGGGGTTTGGGGAGAAAAAAAATGGGGGTTTGGGGAAGGAAAAATGGGGGTTTGGGAGGGGGGAAATGGGGGATTTAAGGGGAAAAAATGGGGGAGAAAAATGGGGGTTTGGGAGGGGGGAAATTGGGGATTTAAGGGGGAAAATTGGGGGAGAAAAATGGGGGTTTGGGAGGGGGGGAAATGGGGGATTTAAGGGGAAAAATTGGGGGAGAAAAATGGGGGTTTGGGAGGGGGGAAATTGGGGATTTAAGGGGAAAAAATGGGGGAGAAAAATGGGGGTTTGGGAGGGGGGAAATTGGGAATTTAAGGGGAAAAATTGGGGGAGAAAAATGGGGGTTGGGGGGAAAATTGGGGATTTAGGGGAAAAATTGGGGATTTGAGGGGGAAAAAGTGGGGTTTGGGGGAAAGAAAATTGGGGTTTGGGGAAAAAGAAAGGGATTGGGGGAAATCAGGATTCGAGGGGAAAAATTGGGGTTTGGGAGGGGAAAAATGAGATTTAGAGGAAAGAAATGGGGTTTGGGGAAGGAAAAATGGGGGTTTGGGGGGAAAATGGGGATTTTGGGGAAAAATCGGAGTTTGGGGGAAAAAAATCAGGATTTAAGGGGAAAAATGAGGTTTTCAGGGAAAAATTTGGGGTTGGGGGGGAAACATGGGGTTTAGGGGAGAGAAATGGGGATTTAGGGGAGAGAAATGAGGATTTGAGGAGGGGAAATCAGGATTCGGAAGGGGGCAGAAATTGGGGATTGCATGGAGAAAACAGAGGATTCAGGGGAGAAAAAACAGGGGGTTTAGGGTAAGACCAGGGGGTTTAGGGTAAAACCAGGGGGTTTAGGGTAAATCCAGGGGGTTTAGGGGGTTTTTAGGCCCCGGCCCAGGGGGTTGAGGCTCTGACCCGCTGTTCCCGGCCGGCACCGCGATGAACATCCGTGTGAAGGCCCGAACAGAGTCCCGGGACTTCCCATCCACTGCAGGCACAGAGAGCAGGTGAGGAAATGGGGGAAAATGGGGGGAAAAATGGGCAAAAAAATGGGAAAGAAATGGGAAAGAAATGGGAAAGAAATGGGGGAAAAATGGGCAAAAAAATGGGAAAGAATTGGGAAAGAAATGGGAAAGAAATGGGAAAGAAATGGGGGAAAAATGGGGCAAAAAAATGGGAAAGAAATGGGAAAGAAATGGGGGAAAAATGGGCAAAAAAATGGGAAAGAAATGGGAAAGAAATGGGGGAAAATGGGCAAAAAAATGGGAAAGAAATGGGGGAAAATGGGCAAAAAAATGGGAAAGAAATGGGGGAAAAATGGGGCAAAAAAATGGGGGAAAAAAATGGGAAAGAAATGGGGGGAAAATGGGGGAAAAATGGGAGAGGGGATAAGGAAAATGTGCGGAGAAAAATGGGGGGGGGGGAAGGGGGAAAAAAGGAGAAAAAAAAAATTGGGGGAATAAAGAAAATGGGGGGGGAAAAGGAGAAAAAAGACAAAAAAAAAAAGAGAAAAAATAGGGAAAAATAGGGAAAATGAGGGAAAAATAGAGAAAAGGAGGGGAAAAGAGGAAAACAAGGAAAAAATAGGGAAAAAGGAGAAAAAAGAGGGGAAAGGAGGAAAAGGGAAAAAAAAGGAAGAAAAAGGAAGGAAAAAGGAAGAAACAGGAGGAAAATAGGAAAAAAGGATAGAAAAAGAGGGAAAAAAGGAGGGAAAAAGAGGGAAAGGAGGGAAAAAGGAAAATAAAAAGGATAAAAAAAAAAGAGGAAAAAGAATAGGAAGAAAGGGAGAAAAATGAGGGGAAAAGGGAAAAATAGGAAAAAAGGGGGAAGAAATAGGAAAAGAATGGAGAAAACAGAGAGGAAAAAAGGAAACTGCAAGGGGCACTGACCTTCCTTGAAGATGCCGTGGACGGTGAAGCAGAGCAGCGTGTTCTGGAACACAGGGGGGGTCAGGGGGGCCCAGGGCGGCCAGAATTCCCAGGAATTGCCAGGAATTGCCAGGAATTGCCGGGAATTGCCAGGAATTGCCAGGAATTGCCGGGAATTGCCGGGTCTGGGCCCCCCTCACCGTCTGGGCACAAATGTCCACCACGAAGGAGTTGACGTCGTGCTGGGTCTTGGGCAGCTCGTTCAGAAACGCCACCACGTTCAGCCGGGTGTGCTTGAGCAGCTTGAAGCGCATGGCTGCCCGGGGAGAGGGGGAATATCAGAATGGTGGAAAAAGTCACAGCGAGGATACCTTAAAACTGCCCCAAAATCCCCACAAAAATATCCTAAAACTGCCCCAAAAATCCCCACAAAAATATCCTAAAACTGCCCCAAAAATCCCCACAAAAATCGCCCCAAAGAAAAACTAAAACTGCCCCAAAAATCCCCAGAAAAATCGCCCCAAAAAACCTCCTAAAACCGCCCCAAAATCCCCAGAAAGATCACCCCAAAAATACCCTAAAACTGCCCCAAAAATCCCCACAAAAACCGCCCCAAAAAACCCTAAAATCGCCCCAAAAATCCCCACAAAAATCGCCCCAAAAATATCCTAAAACTCCTCAAAAACCCCCGCAAAAATCGCCCCAAAAAACCTCCTAAAACTGCCCCAAAAAATCCCCACAAAAATCACCTCAGAGAAAAACTAAAACCACCCCAAAATCCCCACAAAAATCGCCCCAAAAATACCCTAAAACTGCCCCAAAAATCCCCACAAAAATCGCCCCAAAAAACCTCCTAAACCCCCCCCCAAAAATCCCCAAAAAAATCGTCCCAAAGAAAAACTAAAATCACCCAAAAAATCCTCCTAAAACCCCCCCAAAATTGTCCCAAAAATATCCTAAAACTCCTCAAAAACCCCCGCAAAAATGCCCCCAAAAATCCCCTGAAACAGCGCCAAAAATCCCCAGAAAAACACAAAAAATCCCCTTAAAGGCCCCAAAAATCCCCCTAAAACCCATCCAAAACCACCTCAAACAAAGCCCTAAAACTCCCACAAAAATCCCCAGGAAAACACCAAAAACTCCCCTCAAAATCTGCCCCAAAAATCACCCCCAAAATAACACCAAAATCACCCCAAAAATCCTCCTAAAACCCCCTAAAATCCCCAAAAAATCCCTCTAAACCCCCCCCAAATCTCCCTAAATCCCATCCAGAATCCTCCTAAAACCCCCCAAAAATGCTCCTAAAAAAAAAGACAAAAACCCCTCAAAATCTGCCCAAAAAAACCCCTCGAAACTAATGTAAAAAACCCTTCAAAATTCCCCAAATGTTCTCAAAAAAAAACCCCAAAAAACCCAAAACCTCCCCAAAAAAAGCCCCAAATTTGCCCAAACCCCCCCAGCCTTCAGCTTCTTCACGTTCCTGCTGTCCTTGAAATACTCGTTCAGGCTGTTCCTGGAATGCAGAATTAATGGGGAATTCATGGGGAATTAATGGGGTTTTAATTGGGAATTAATGGGAATTAATGGGAATTAATGGGGTTTTAATTGGGAAATAATGGGATATTATTGGGGAAATAATGGGGAATTAATGGGGTTTTAATTGGGAATTAATGGGAATTAATTGGGAATTAATGGGGTTTTAATGGGGAATTAAGGGGATTTTATTGGGGAAATAATGGGGGAAAATTGGGGTTTTAATTGGGAATTAATTGGGAATTAATGGGGAATTAATGGGGAATTAATGGGGTTTTAATTGGGAATTAATGGGGAATTAATTGGGAATTAATGGGGAATTAAGTGGGAATTAATGGAGAATTAATGGGGTTTTAATTGGGAATTAATGGGGAATTAATTGGGAATTAATGGGGAATTAATGTGGAATTAATGGGGTTTTAATTGGGAAATAATGGGATATTATTGGGGAAATAATGGGGGAAAATTGGGCTTTGAATTGGGAATTCAAAGGGAATTAATGAAGAAATAATGGAATTGTAATGGGGCTTTAATGGGGAAATAATGGGGAATTAATGGGATTTTAATTGGGAATTAATGGAGTTTTCATAGGGAAATAATGGGGATTTAATTGGGAATTAATGGGATTTTAATGGGGAATTATGGGGGTGGTTTTGGTGTTTTGGGGTGTTTCTGGGGTGGGTTTGGGGCTGTTTGTGGTGGTTTTGGAGGATTTTTGGGCTGGTGTTGGCTGGGTTTGGGGTGGTTTGGGCTGGTTTTGGTATTTTGGGGTATTCTGGGGTATTTTGGGGTATTCTGGGGTATTTTGGGGTGGTTTTGGGTTATTTTGGGGTACCTGGGTGGGTGTGGGGGCCGTAGGGGATGCTCAGGGCTGCTCTGGGGGTGTTTTGTGGGGTATTTTTGGTGTTTCTGGGCTGATTTTGGGCTGGTTTTTGGTGATTTTTGAGCCGGTTTTGGCTGGTTTTGCTATTTTGGGGTATTTTGGGGTGGTTCTGGGTTATTTTGGGGTATTTTGGGTACAGCTCAGGGCTGTTCTGGGGGTGTTTTGTGGGGTATTTCTGGTGTTTCTGGGCTGATTTTGGGCGGGTTTTTGGTGATTTTTGAGCCGTTTTTGGGCTGTTTTTGCTATTCTGGGGTATTTTGGGTATTTTGGGGTGATTTGGGGTATTTTTGGGGTGTTTTTTGGGCTGTTTTTGGGGTGTTTTGGGCACCTGGGATGTGTGGGGGCCGTAGGGGATGCTCAGGGCTGTTCTGGGGTGGTTTTGTGGGGTATTTCTGGTGTTTCTGGCTGATTTTGGGCTGGTTTTGGTGATTTTTGAGCTGGTTTTGCTATTCTGGGGTATTTTGAGGTGTTTTGGGCTGTTTTTGGGGTGTTTTTGGGGTGTTTTGGGCACCTGGGTGGGTGTGGGGGCCATAGGGGATGCTCAGGGCTGTTCTGGGGGTGTTTTTGCTGTTTCTGGGTGGGTTTTTGGTGATTTTTGAGCCGTTTTGGGGCTGTTTTTGCTATTCTGGGATATTCTGGGCTATTTTGGGGTGATTTTGGGGTGTTTTTGGGGTGTTTTGGGCACCTGGGGGGCGTGTGGGGCCGTAGGGGATGCTCAGGGAGCAGCAGGCGCCGTCGTGGTAGGCGTCCAAGAGCCCCTGGCGGTCGCTGGAGTCGTACACGGAGTAATACCTGGGGAAAATGGGGAAAAAACAGGGAAAAACGGCAAATTTGGGCAAAAAGGGGAACAAATGGGAATTCTGGGACAAAAAAACGGGGAATTGGGGGGGCGGGAATGGGAATTTTGGGTAAAAATGGGGGGAAAATGGGGAAAAATGGAATTACGGGGGGAAAATGGGGGATTTGGGGAAAAATGGGAATTATGGGGAAAATGGGAATTACAGGGGAAAAAGGGGGATTTGTGGGGGGGAAATGGAAATTTTGGGGAAAAAGGGGAAAAAATGGGATTTTGGAGGAAAATGGGAATTTGGGGGAAAAAGGGAATTTGGCAGGGGAAAGATGGGAATTTTGGGAGAAAACAGAATAAAAATGGGAATTAGGAGGAAATGGGGGGAAATGGGAATTTTGGGGAGAAAAGGGGAAAAATAGGATGTGGGGAGAAAATATGGGATTTCGGGGAGGAAGGGGAATTTAGGGGGTAAAAAATGGGGTTTGGGGTGAGGGAAATGGGAATTTGGGGGAAAAAAGGGATTTTTTTGGGGGAAAATGGGGTTTGGGAGGGGCTTTTTTTGAGATATTTTGGGGTTTTTTGGGAGGGGGGATTGGAGGATTTTTGGGAGGGGTTTTGAGGAGATTTTGGGGATTTTTGGGATGGGGGATTGGGGGATTTTTGGAAAGGGTTTTGAGGTGATTTTGGGGTTTTTTGGGAGGGGTTTTGAGGAGATTTTGGGGATTTTTGGGATGAGGGATTGGGGGATTTTTGGGAGGGGTTTTGAGGTGATTTTGGGGTTTTTTGGGATGGGGGATTGGGGGATTTTTGGGAGGGGTTTTGAGGTGATTTTGGGGATTTTTGGGATGGGGATTGGGGATTTTGAGGTGATTTTGGGGTTTTTTGGGAGGGGTTTTGAGGTGATTTTGGGGTGTTTTTGGGGTTTTTTTGGGCACTCACTGCTGGAGGAACCGCAGCACCAAAGCCTTGAGGTCGTCGGAGCCGAAGTAGCTGCCCTGAAAACGGTGGGGGGGGGGACACAGTGAGACCCAAAAATGGGGGAAAAGACCCCAAAAATGGGGGAAAAGACCCCGAAAATGGGGGAAAAGACCCCGAAAATGGGGGAAAAGACCCCAAAAAAGGGGAAATCCCCCATAAAAAGGGGGGGGGGTCCCACCTTGCAGGGGGGCAGCGTCGTGGGGGCCTCGACGTCGAAGGCGATGGGGGGGGGGGAGCTCGTGGCCGTCCTGGGGGGGCACGGGGGGGGTTGGGGGAGGGGGCGGCCACGGGACCCCCCCAGGAAATGCCTGGGGGAGCTCCTGGACCCCCCCCCCAAGGGCAGAGAAACCCCAAAAATCCCCCCCGGAATGGGCCAGAAACAGCCGGGAATATTGGGGGGAAAGAGCCCCCAAATCCTCCCAGAGACCACCCCCAAAATCCCCCCAAAATTCCCACAAAATCCCCCAAAATCCCCCAAAATCCCCCCCCGGAATGGGCCAGAAACACCCGGGAACACTGGGGGGAAAGAGCCCCCCTAGAAAAGGGGGTCCCAGAGACCCCAAA
>NW_027269471.1:0-22873 GCF_023055355.1 Agelaius tricolor | reverse complement strand
ACCCCCCAAAATCCCCCAAAATCACCCCAAAATTATCCCAAATTCCTGCCCAGGGCATCCTGGAGAACATCCAGAGGAACAAACAGGACCCAGAACCCCTCAAACGCCCCCTAAAACTGCCCCAAAACCCCCTAAAACTGCCCCAAAATCCCCAAAAACTGTCCTAAATCCCCTCCTGAGACCCCCAAAACGCCCCTAGGACCCCCAAAATCCCCCCAAATCCCCCCAAATTCCTGCCCAGGGCATCCTGGAGAACATCCAGAGGAACAAACAGGACCCAGAACCTCTCAAATGCCCCCAAAAACTGCCCCAAAACCCCCTAAAACTGCCCCCAATCCCCTAAAACTGCCCCAAAACCCCCTAAAACTGTCCCAAAATCCCCCTGGGACCCCCAAAATCCCCCAAATTCCTGCCCAGGGCATCCTGGAGAACATCCAGAGGAACAAACTCCTCTTCATCGAGACCCAGGACGGGGCTGAGACCAGCGTGGCCCTGGAGAAATACCAGGAGGTGCTGGGGGGGGTTTGGGGGTCCTGGGGGGATTTTGGGGGGTCCTGGGGGCATTTGGGGGGTCCTGGGGGGATTTTGGAGGTGCTGGGGGGATTTCGGGGGTCCTGGGGGGGGATTTTGGGGGGTCCTGGGGGGATTTTGGGGGGTCCCAGGTGAATTTTTGGGATTCCCAGGGGGATTTTTTTGGGTTCCCAGGTGAATTTTGGGGTCCCAGGGGGGTTTTTGGGATTCCCAGGGGGTTTTTGGGGGTCTCAGGTGAATTTGGGGGGGTCCCAGTTGAATTTTGGGGTCCCAGGGGGATTTTGGGGGGTTCCCAGGTGAATTTTGGGGGGTTCCCAGGTGAATTTTGGGGGGTCCCAGGTGAATTTGGGGGTCCCAGGGGGGTTTTTGGTGGTCCCAGGTGAATTTTGGGGGTCCCAGGGGGGTTTTTGGGGGTTCCCAGGTGAATTTTGGGGGTCCCAGGTGATTTTGGGGTCCCCTCTCTCCCCAGGCGTGTGAGAACGGCCGCGGGGCCGTGCTGCTCTCGGTGGCGCGCGGCAAAGTCTCCGAGGGCATCGACTTCGGTGAGGTTTGGGGCGAATTTGGGCCATTTTGGGAAAATTTGAGAAATTTTGGGGATTTGGGGCAATTTTGGGGGGGTTCAGGGTGGGTTTGAGGGGATTTTTGGGGTCCCTTTTTTGGGTGCTCCCACCCCAGTCTTGGGGCAAAGTCTCCGAGGGCATCGACTTCGGGGAGATTTGGGGCGAATTTGGGAAAATTTGGGGAAAATTTTGGGGTTTTGAGGGGGTTCAGGGTGTGCTTGAGGGGATTTTGGGGGATTTGAGGGGAAATTTTGGGGTTTTTTGAGGGATTTGCAGGAAAATTTTGGAGTTTTGGGCATTTGATGGGAAATGTTGGGGTTTTGGGGGGATTTGATGGGAAATTTGGGGGGATTAATGGGAATTTTGGGGGCATTTTCATGGCAATTTTCGGGGGATTTTTGTGACAATTTGGGGTTTTTTGGGGGGGATTTAATGGGAATTTTGGGGGCATTTTCATGGCAGTTTTGGGGGGATTTTTGTGACAATTTGGGGTTTTTTTGGGGGGGATTTGATGGGAAATTTTGGGTGGATTTTGGTGGCAATTTTGCTTTTTTTGGGTGGATTTTGGTGGCAATTTTGCTTTTTTTGGGTGGGTTTTCATCGCCATTTGGTTCCTTTTGTGTTTGGGGGGGGATTTAAGGGGAAATTTGGGTTTTTTGGGGTCCCTGACCCCCCAATTTCCCCCCCAGTCCATCACTACGGCCGGGCCGTGATCATGTTCGGGGTCCCCTACGTCTACACCCAGAGCCGAATCCTCAAGGTCAGGGGGGGCTCAGCTGGGGCCCCCTCCCCAAATCCCACCTGGGGGGGTCCCTGGGAGGGATCAAGGGATTTGGGGTTTTTTAAGGGGATTTATTGGGGTTTTGGGGGGGATTTATGGGGGTTTTATGGGGGTTTTAGGGGGGTTTGGGGATTTTCAGGGGGGCTCAGGTGGGGCCCCCTCCCCAAATCCCACCTGGGGGAGATCAAGGGATTTGGGGGGGATTTTGGGGTTTTTTAAGGGGATTTATGGGGGTTTGGGGGGGTTTTTAGGGGGGTTTGGGGATTTTCAGGGGGGCTCAGGTGGGGCCCCCTCCCCAAATTCCACCTGGGGGAGATCAAGGGATTTTGGGGGGGGTTTAGGGGGATTTTGGGGATTTTTAGGGGGATTTATGGGGATTTTGGGGGTTTTTAAGAAGGTTTTGGGGGTCTCAGGTGTGGCCCCCTCCCCAAATCCCACCTGGGGGGTTTTTAGGATACCTGGGGGGTTTTTAGGATACCTGGGGGGGGTTTTAGGATACCTGGGGGGGGTTTAGGATTCCTGGGGAGGTTTTTTTGATTCCTGGGGAGGTTTTAGGATACCTGAGGGGTTTTTAGGATTCCTGGGGGGTTTTTAGGATACCTGGGGGGGTTTTGGGATACCTGGGGGGTTTTGGGGTACCTGGGGGGGTTTTAAGGATTCCTGGGGGGGGTTTTAGGATACCTGGGGGGGTTTTGGGATACCTGGGGGGTTTTGGGATACCTGGGGGGTTTTTAGGATTCCTGGGGAGGTTTTTAGGATTCCTGGGGAGGTTTTTGGGGGTCTCAGCCCCGTGTCCCCCCCAGGCCCGTCTGGAATTCCTGCGGGAGCAGCTCCAGGTGCGCGAGGGCGAATTCCTCACCTTCGACGCCATGCGGCACGCGGCGCAGTGCGTGGGGAGAGCCCTGCGGGGGAAAACGGATTACGGGCTCATGGTGTTCGCTGACAAGGTTTGGGGGAGATTTTAGGGGATTTAGGGTCAGTTTGGGGGGTTTAGGGTCAGTTTTGGGTCAGGTTTGGGTCAGTTTGGGGCGGCGCAGTGCGTGGGGAGAGCCCTGAGGGGCAAAACGGATTACGGGCTCATGGTGTTCGCTGACAAGGTTTGGGATCGGTTTTGGGGGATTTGGGGTCAGTTTGGGGTGTTTGGGGTCAGGTTTGGGGTCAGTTTTTGGGTCAGGTTTGGGGTCAGTTTTGGGTCAGTTTGGGGCGGCGCAGTGCGTGGGGAGAGCCCTGCGGGGGAAAACGGATTACGGGCTCATGGTGTTCGCTGACAAGGTTTGGGATCGATTGTAGGGGATTTGGGGTCGTTTTGGGGGGTTTGGGGTTGGTTTTGGGGTGTTTGGGGTCAGTTTGGGGTCAGTTTGGGGCGGCGCAGTGCGTGGGGAGAGCCCTCAGGGGGAAAACCGACTACGGGCTCATGGTGTTCGCTGACAAGGTTTGGGATCGGTTTTGGGGGATTTGGGGTCGTTTTGGGGTGTTTGGGGTCAGGTTTGGGGTGTTTGGGTCAGTTTGGGGCGGCGCAGTGCGTGGGGAGAGCCCTCAGGGGCAAAACGGATTATGGGCTCATGGTGTTCGCTGACAAGGTTTGGGATGGGTTTTGGGGGATTTGGGGTTGGTTTTGGGTCAGTTTGGGGGTGGTTTTGGGGAATTTGGGGTCAGTTTGGGGTCAGTTTTGGGTCAGTTTGGGGCGGCGCAGTGCGTGGGGAGAGCCCTGAGGGGCAAAACGGATTACGGGCTCATGGTGTTCGCTGACAAGGTTTGGGATCAATGTCAGGGGATTTGGGGTCGTTTTGGGGGGTTTGGGGTTGGTTTTGGGGTGTTTAGGGTCAGTTTGGGGTCAGTTTGGGGCGGCGCAGTGCGTGGGGAGAGCCCTCAGGGGGAAAACGGATTACGGGCTCATGGTGTTCGCTGACAAGGTTTGGGATCGGTTTTGGGGGATTTGGGGTTGGTTTTGGGTCAGTTTGGGGTTGGTTTTGGGGTGTTTGGGGTCGGTTTTGGGTGATTTGGGGTTGGTTTGGGGTCAGTTTGGGGCGGCGCAGTGCGTGGGGAGAGCCCTGAGGGGCAAATCCAACCACGGGCTCTGGTGTTCGCTGACAAGGTTTGGGGGAGATGTTGGGGGATTTAGGATCAGTTTGGAGATTTGGGCTCAGTTTGGGCCATTTTTGGTGTCCCAAACCCCATTTTCTCCCTGTTTTTCCCCATTTTTTTCTGGTTTTTCCCCATTTTCCCCCCGTTCCCAGCACTTTGCCCACACAGACAAGCGTGGGGGTGTTTGGGGGTCATTTTGGGGATTCCTGGGG
Organism: Agelaius tricolor; assembly: GCF_023055355.1. Classification (NCBI taxonomy): domain Eukaryota; kingdom Metazoa; phylum Chordata; class Aves; order Passeriformes; family Icteridae; genus Agelaius; species Agelaius tricolor. Next base: position 18,704 of record NW_027269471.1, on the reverse strand, counting down.
TTATTTTGGTGTCCCAAACCCCATTTTCCTTGGGGTTTTTTTCCCATTTTCCCCCCGTTTCTCCCCATTTTTCCCATTTTCTCTGGTTTTCCCCATTTTTCTCTGTTCTTTCCCCGTTTTCCCCCCGTTCCCAGCGCTTTGCCCGCGCAGACAAGCGGGGGAAGCTCCCGCGCTGGATCCAGGAGCACCTGCCCGAGTCCCACCTGAACCTGACCGTGGACGAGGCCGTGCAGGCGGCCAAGAGGTTCCTGCGCGAGATGGCCCAGCCCTTCCGGCAGGTGAGGGATCCACTGGATCCCATTGGATCCCATTGGACCCAAAACAGCCCCTTCTGTGCCCTCCCAGCCCTTCCGGCAGGTGAGGGATCCACTGGATCCCATTGGATCCCATTGGACCCAAAACAGCCCCTCCTGTGCCCTCCCAGCCCTTCCGGCAGGTGAGGGATCCACTGGGTTCCACCCGATCCCATTGGATCCCATTGCATTGAAAATGGCCCCTCCTGGGCCCCCCCAGCCCTTCCGGCAGGTGAGGGATCCACCGGGTCCCATTGGATCCCATTGGACCCAAAACGGCCCCTCCTGGGCCCCCCAGCCCTTCTGGCAGGTGAGGGATCCACCCGATCCCACCGGATCGAAAACAGCCCCTCCTGGGCCCTTCTGGGCCCTTCTGGCAGGTGAGGGATCCACCAGGTCCCACTGGATCCCATGGCATCAAAAACGGCCCCTCCTGGGAGGTGAGGGATCCAAGCTGATCCAGAATGATCCCGAATGATCCCATTGGATCCTATCAGAGACACTACACCCCCCCTACCCCCAGCCCTTCTGGCAGGTGAGGGATCCACTGGATCCCAATTGATCCAAAATGGTCCCTCAGATTCCCCCCAAATCCCCACTAAATCCCCCCAAATCCCCTCAGATCCCCCCAAATACCCCCAGACCCCCGTAAATGCCCTCAGATCCCTCCCAGATCCCCCCAGATCCCCCGTTTCCCCCCGTTGCGGAGCCCAGCCCGCTGTCGGTTCCCAGGAGGATCAGCTCGGGCTCTCCCTGCTCACCTGGGAGCAGCTGCAGGCGGGGGAGGTGCAGCAGCGCATCCAGGGCCTCTCCCAGCAGCTCTGAGAGCAACGGGACCCAGCGGGATCAACCGGGATCCACCGGGACCCAACGGGAACCACCTGCACCAACTGGGACCCACTGGGATCCACTGGGACCCTCTGGGACCTCCCTGGGATCCACCTGCACCAACTGGGACCCATTGGGATCCACTGGCACCCTGGGACCCACTGGGATCCACCAGGACCCACCGGCATCAACCGGGATCCACTGGGACGTCCCTGGGATCCACCAGGAACCACCGGGATCCACCCCGGGGGGGGGGACAGGGGGGGTCTGGATCCACTGGGAGGCTCCAGGTGGGATCTGGAGCCCCCCTGGACCCCCCCCAAATGAGCTGGAGGTGGAACTCGATCCCTCCTTGGGATCCACTGGGATCTGGGCCCCCCAAATGCCAAAACAGGGCCTGGATCCCTGGGGGGGAGGGGGGATCTGGGCCCCCCCAGGTGGGATCTGCCCCTCCCCCCCCGTTTCTGCCAATCCCCTCCCCCCAATTAAAGCGGATTTCCCCTCCCCCCACGACTCCGCCCCCTTTTTGCTCCCCCAATGGGGCCCCCCCCAAATCCCCCCCACCCACGGAAAACAAAACCCCAAAATTTGGGGTCCCCCCGTGCCTCAGTTTCCCTGGAGATATTTGGGGGGGAAATTCCATTTTTGGGGGGGAAAAATTCCATTTTTGGGGTCCCTTTTTTGGGGGGGAAAATTCCATTTTGGGGTCCCCCCCCATGCCTCAGTTTCCCCCCCCCCCAGGTATTTTAGGGGAGAAATTCCTTTTTTGGGGGTAAAATTCCAATTTTGGGGTCCTTTTTGGGGCATAAAATTCCAATTTTGGGGTCCCTTTTTGGAGGGAAAAATTCCATTTTTTTGGGGTGCGAATTCCCAATTTTGGGGCCCCCCCCGTGCCTCAGTTTCCCCCATATTTTTTAGGGGGGGGGGTCATTTCTGGGGTCCCCCCCCCTCCGTCCCTCCCCTCCCCCCCTCAAGGACCCCCCCGGGACCCCTCCCCTCCCCTCCCCCCCCCAAATTCGACACCGCTTCCCCCCCCCCCCCCCCGGGAAATCGGAGCCGACCTAAAAATACCGGGGGGGGGGGGGGGGGGGGGAAGGGCGGGGCTGGGGGGCCCCTCCCCCTTCCCCTCCCCCCCCCGGCTTGAATTGCCCTGAGCCAGCGGATCCGCCCCGCCCCCACCCTAAAATCCCCCCCCCCATTGAATTTTGGGTTCCCCCCCCTTAATTCCGACCCCCCCCATTTAATTTTGGGGTTTTCGGACCCCCCCCCCTTCAAATTAAATTTTGGGGTTCCCCCCCCCCTTAATTCCGACCCCCCATTAGTTTTGGGGTTCCCCCCATTAATTTTGGGGTTCTCTGACCCCCCCTCAATTAATTTTGGGATATTTTAGGGGGGTGGGCCCAATTTTGGGGGGGGGGGGTGTCCCAGGATTTTGGGAGGGGTAGTTCCAAATTGGGGGGGTGGGGGGGGTCCCGTTATTTGGGGGTGGTCCCGGTGCCTCGGGGCGGCTCCCGGTAATTTGGGGGGGGGTCCCCGCTATTTGAAGAGCTCCTGGTATTTATTGGGGGAGTGGTCCCGGTATTTGGGGCTGGTCCCGCCATTTGGGGGGGTGGTCCCGCTATTTCGGGGGGTGGTCCCGCTATTTCGGGGGGTGGGTCCCGCTATTTGAAGAGCTCCTGGTATTTATTGGGGGTAGTCCTGGTATTTGGGGGGTGGTCCCGCTATTTCGGGGGGTGGTTCCGCCATTTGGGGGTGGTCCCGCTATTCGGGGGTGGTCCCGGTATTTTGGGGGGTGGTCCCCGTATTTGGGGGGGTGGTCCCGCTATTTGAAGAGCTCCCGCTATTTTGGGGGGTGGTCTCGCTATTTCGGGGGGTGGTCCCGCCATTTGGGGGTGGTCCCGGTATTTGGGGGGTGGGTCCCGGTATTTGGCGGGTAGTCCCGCTATTCCGGGGGTGGGTTCAGCCATTTGGGGGTGGTCCCGCTATTTTGGGGGTGGGTTCAGCCATTTGGGGGTGGTCCCGTTATTCGGGGGGTGGTCCCGCTATTTCGGGGGGTGGTCCCGCCATTTGGGGGTGGGTCCCGCTATTTCGGGGGGTGGTCCCGGTAATTTGGGGGGGTGGTCCCCGTATTTGGGGGTGGTCCCGCTATTTGAAGAGCTCACGGTATTTATTGGGGGGTGGTCCAGCCATTTGGGGGTGGTCCCGCTATTCGGGGGGTGGGTCCCGCTATTTGGGGGTGGTCCCGCTATTTCGGGGGGTGGTCCCGTTATTTCGGGGGGTGGTCCCGCTATTTCGGGGGTGGGTTCAGCCATTTGGGGGTGGTCCCGCTATTTCGGGGGGTGGTCCCGCTATTTCGGGGGGTGGTCCCGCTATTTCGGGGGGTGGTCCCGCCCCCAGCCCGGTCCCGGGGGGCCGCAGGTGCCGCGTGCCCCCGGCCGCCCCCCCCAGTGACACCGGACACCGGGGGGCGGCTCCGGGGGTCCCCCAGGGTCTCCCGCGGGCCGGGGGCGGCCCCGCCAGGGCCCGGCCCCGCCCGGTTTGGGGTCCCCCCGGAGCCCCCCGGGGCTGGGGGGGGTCCCGGGGGGGATAAAAGCGACCCCGGGGGGGTCCTGGTCCCACCGCTCCCCCCGCGCCCGGTACCGGCCCGACCCCGACCCGGCCCCGCTGAGACACCCAGGTAAGGGCGGGACCCCAATAGGGACCCCCACAGGGACCCCCCGAGACCACCGGGACACCCCAGGGACCCCAACCGGGATCCCCACAGGGACCCCCCGAGACCACCGGGACACCCGGGACACCCACAGGGACCCCCCGAGATCCCCTCAGGGACCCCCGAGACCACCGGGACCCCAACCGGGACCACCGGGACACACCTGGGATCCCCACAGGGACCACCGGGACACACCCGGGACCTCCCGAGATCCCCACAGGGACCCACTCAGGGACCCCCCCGGGACCACCGGGACACCCCAGGGACCCCCAGAGATCCCCACAGGGACCCCCGAGACCACTGGGACCCCAGTCGGGACCGGAACCGCTCCCGGGACTCCCCCCGGGACCACCGGGACCCCAGTCGGGACCACTGGGACACCCCCGGGACCCCCCTCCGGGACCCCAATCGGGTCCGGGACCCCTCCAGTTGGGACCCCCGGGACCCCAGTCGGGACCGGGACCCCCCCTCCCCAATAGGGACCGGGACCCTCAGGAAGGGTCGGGACACCCCCGGTGTCACCGGGACCGGGATTTGGGACCGGAACCGGGACCAGGACAGGGACCCGAGTCCCCCTCGGTGTCACCGGGATTCGGGACCGGGATTCGAGACTGGGTTTGGGGCCGGAATTTGGGACCGGGACCCGACTCCCCCTCGGTGGCACCGGGACCCCCCGAGCCCCCCCGGTCCCGCCCCTCCCCCCCGGGCTATAAATAGCCCCGGCCCGAACAAGGAGCGGAGCGGGGCGGCCACGCCCCCTCCCTGCAGGACACGCCCCCTTCAGGACACGCCCCCGAGCCCCCCCACTCCGTGTCCTCCATGTCCTCCATGTCCCCCCTGTCACCTGGCTGTGCCATCTGTCACCTGGCTGTCCCCATGTCCTCCATGTCCATGGTGACCTTGTCACCTGGCTGTGCCTGCAGTGCCACCATGTCCCCATTATGTCCCCATGATGTCCCCATGGTGTCCCCACGGTGTCCCCATTGTGTCCCCGCAGTGCCACCACGCCGTTCAGCAACACCTACAACAAGTACAAGCTCAAGTTCTGGGTTGAGGAGAAGATCCCAGACCTGTCCCCATGGTGTCCCCATGGTGTCCCCATGTCCCCATGATGTCCCCATGATGTCCCCATGGTGTCCCCATGGTGTCCCCATGATGTCCCCATGTCTCCATGATGTCCCCATGATGTCCCCATGGTGTCCCCATGGTGTCCCCATGATGTCCCCATGTCCCCGCAGTGCCACCATGCCGTTCAGCAACACCCACAACAAGCACAAGCTCAAGTTCTGGGTTGAGGAGAAGATCCCAGACCTGTCCCCATGGTGTCCCCATTCCCATGATGTTCTCATGGTGTCTCCATGATGTCCCCATGATGTCCCCATGATGTCCCCATGTCCCCGCAGTGCCACCATGCCGTTCAGCAACACCCACAACAAGTACAAGCAGAAGTTCTCTGCCGAGGAGGAGTTCCCGGACCTGTCCAAGCACAACAACCACATGGCCAAGGTGCTGACGCCCGCCCTGTACGCCAAGCTGCGCGACAAGGAGACGCCCAGCGGCTTCACCCTCGACGACGTCATCCAGACCGGCGTGGACAACCCCGGTGCGTCCTCGGCGGGTCCCCAGCCCACCCGAGGGGTCATGGGCACCTCCATGGGGTCATCGGCGCCTCCATGGGCTCATTGGCACCTTCATGGGGTCATCGGCACCTCCATGGGGTCATTGGCACCTTCATGGGGTCATCGGCACCTTCATGGGGTCATCGGCACCTCCATGGGGTCATTGGCGCCTCCATGGGGTCATCGGGACCTTCATGGGGTCCCCAGCCCACCCGAGGGGTCCTCAATCCATCCTTGGGGTCTCCAACTCATCCATGGGGTCCCCAGCCCACCCAAGGGGTCCTCAAATGGTCCATGGGGTCCTCAATCCATCCTTGGGGTCCTCAACCCATCCATGGGATCCTCAACCCACCCAAGAGATCCTCAAATTGTCCACAGGGTCCTCAACCCATCCATGGGGCCAGAGACCCCTCCCCAGGTCCCAGTAGCCAATCCCAGTCCTGTACTGGTCCCAGTGACCCCCCGTGACCCCCGGTGACCCCCGGTGACCCCTGACCCGCAGGTCACCCGTTCATCATGACCGTGGGCTGCGTGGCCGGGGACGAGGAGTCCTACGAGGTCTTCAAGGAGCTCTTTGACCCCGTGATCCAGGACAGGCACGGGGGCTACAAACCCACGGACAAGCACCGCACCGACCTCAACCACGAGAACCTCAAGGTCAGGGGGTCCCCAAAATCCGGGAGGGGTCCCCAAAATTTGGGAGGGGTCTCCAAAATTTGGGGAGGGTCCCCAAAATCCGGGAGGGGTGCCCAGAATTTGGAGGGGTTCCTAAAAGTCTCAAGAGGGCAGGGAAGGGGTGACAGGGCCACCATGGGGTGACACCACAAGCAAGAACCACACCAACCTCCACCAGGAGAGCCTCAAGGTGGGGAGGACCCCGAAAATTTGGGGGGGTCTCAAAATTTGGGAGGGGTCCCCAAAATCTGGGGGAGCCCCCACAATTTGGGAGGGGTCCCCGAAATCTCGGAGGGTCCCCAGAGGTCTGGGGAGGGCAGGGAAGGGGTGGCAGGGCCACCATGGGGCGACTCCAGGAGGTTTGGGGGGATTTTTTGGGGGGATATTTTGGGGCTTTTTGGGGTATTTTGAGTGGAATTTTTGGGATATTTTCGGGGTGATTTTGGGGATATTTTTGGGGTGATTTTGGGGTATTTTCGGGTGTCCCTGACCCTGTTTTTAGGGTGCAGGGTGGGGAGGACCTGGACCCCAAGTACATGCTGAGCATTGCAGGGCTCTCAGAGAGGGATATTTTGGGGATATTTTGGGTTATTTTGAGTGGAATTTTTGGTGGTTTTTTTGGGGATATTTTTGGGGTATTTTTGGGGTGTCCCTGACCCGGTTTTCGGGGCTCCCCAGGGCGGGGAGGACCTGGACCCCAAGTACGTCCTGAGCATTGCGGGGCTCTCAGAGGGGAGGATTTCGGGTTGATATTTTGGGAGTTTTTGGGTTATTTTGAACGGAATTTTTTGAGGTTTTTTGGGGTGATTTTGGGGTATTTTTGGGGTGTCCCTGACCCGGTTTTTGGGGCTCCCCAGGGCGGGGAGGACCTGGACCCCAAGTACGTGCTGAGCAGCCGCGTGCGCACCGGCCGCAGCATCAAGGGCTACTCGCTGCCCCCCCACTGCAGCCGTGGCGAGCGCCGCGCCATCGAGAAGCTGTCAGTCACAGGTGAGGGGCGGGGCCTAAAGGGGTGGGGCCTGTAGGGGCGTGGTCCGATGGGCGTGGCTTGTAAGGGTGGTGTGGGATGGTTGAGGTTGGATTGGGTACGGTCGGGAAATGGGTGGGGTCAGATTGGGTGTGCTCAGAATGTGGGTGGAGCTGGAGTGGGGTGGGGTCGTGGGCGGGGTCAGAAATGGGTGTGGCCAATGTGGGCACGGCCTGGGTGGATTTGGGATGGATTGGGGATGAACTCGGGGTGGATTTGGGGTGAATTTGAGGATGGATTTGGGGTAGATTTGGGATAGATTTGAGATGAATGTGGGGATGAATTTGGGGTGGATTTGGGATGGATTTGGGGATGAATTCGGGGATGGATTTGGGGTGGATTTGGGATGGCTGGGCGTGGCCAGTCCATCCCAGGCATGTCCCGGGCGTGTCCCGGGCGTGTCCTGGGCGTGTCCCGGGTGTGTCCTGGGCGTGTCCCGGGCGTGTCCTGGGCGTGTCCTGGGTGTGTCTGGGCGTGTCCCGGCGCACGCCCAGGTGCTGACCCCGCCCCGGGCAGCCCTGAACAGCCTGGAGGGGGAGTTCAAGGGCAAGTACTACCCGCTGAAGGCCATGACGGAGCAGGAGCAGCAGCAGCTCATCGACGACCACTTCCTGTTCGACAAACCCGTGTCACCCCTGCTGCTGGCCTCGGGCATGGCCCGCGACTGGCCCGACGCCCGCGGCATCTGGTGGGCACCTGGGGGGAACCTGGGGCACCTGGGGGCTGTTTGGAGGGTCCTTGGAGGGGTTTTGAGGCACCTTGTAGCACCTGGGGGCACCTGGGGGGCGTTTGGGGGGGCCTTGAGGGGGTTTTGGGGCACCTTGTGGCACCTGGGATGTTCCTGGGAGCACCTGAGGGCACCTGGGCAACACCTGGGGGTGTTTGGGAGGGCCTTGAGGGGGTTTTGGGGCACCTTGTGGCACCTGGGAGGCTCCTGGGGGCACCTGGGAAGTTCCTGTGGGTGCCCCGGGGACACTTGGGGACACCTTGTGGCACCCGAGGGGTGCCTGGAGTACCTGGGGGGCATTTGGGGGGTCCCTAGGGGCGTTTTGGGGCAGTTTGGGGTGCCTGAGGGGTATCTGGGGGGTCCTTGGGGGCACTTGGGGACACCTTGTGGCACCCGAGGAGTCACCTGGAGTACCTAGGGGGTGTTTGGGGGGTCCCTAGGGGCGTTCTGGGGCAGTTTGGGGTATCTGGGGGGTTCTTGGGGACACCTGGGGACACCTTGTGGCACATAGGGGTCATCTGGGCTACCTGGGGGGCACCTGCAGGTACCTTACGGCACCTGGTGACACCTGGGGGACACCTGGGGGCGCCTGGGAGGTGCTGAGGTGTCCCTCCGGTGTCCCCTCAATGTCCCCAGTGTCCCCTGATGTCCCCCATTATGGGGTCTCCCCTCTCGGGGAGGCTCTGGGGGTGTCCCCCCGGTGTCCCCCCGGTGTCCCCAATGTCCCCTGGGTGTCCCCCCAGGCACAACGACAACAAAACGTTCCTGGTGTGGGTGAACGAGGAGGATCACCTGCGCGTCATCTCCATGGAGAAGGGCGGCAACATGAAGGAGGTGTTCCGGCGCTTCTGCGTCGGCCTCAAGAAGGTCAGGGACACCTGGGGACACTTGGGGACACTTGGGGACACCTGGGGACATCTGGGGACATCTGGGGACACGGAGGGTTTGGGGACATCCGGGGGGATTTGGGGATGGAGGAGTTTTGGGGTCCCATCTCCATGGAGAAGGGAGGGACATGCAGGAGCTGTTCTGGCGCTTCTGCGTCGGCCTCAAGAAGGTCAGGGGGGACACCTGGGGACACTTGGGGACAGGTGACACTTTGGGAACAAGGAGAACTTTTGTGGACAGAAAACCCTGGGGACATTGAGGGGATCTGGAGAACTTTGGGGACAGGTGACATTTGAGGACATTGAGGTGACATTTGAAGACATTGAGGTGACATTTGGGGACAGGTGACATTTGGGGACAGGTGACATTTGGGGACTTTGAGGTGGCATTTGAGGACATTGAGGTGACATTTGAGGTGCCACCCACAACCCTGAGCACCCCAGGTGTGCCCTGGCCGTGCCCCAGGTGTGCCCCAGGTGTGCCCCAGGTGTGCCCCAGGTGTTCCCCCACCGGCCACAGGCGCCACCACCCCGGCGTCCCCAACCTCTGTCCCCTGCGTGTCCCCAGATCGAGGAGATCTTCAAGAAGGCCGGGCACCCGTTCATGTGGACGGAGCACCTGGGCTACATCCTCACCTGCCCGTCCAACCTGGGCACGGGGCTGCGCGGCGGCGTCCACGTGCGCCTGCAGCACCTGAGCCAGCACCCCAAGTTCGAGGAGATCCTCAAGCGCCTGCGCCTGCAGAAACGCGGCACAGGTGGGAGCCCAGGGCACCTGGGGCGGGCGGGGACACCCCAGAATTCACCTGGGGGGAGAATTCCATCCCAAAATTCACCTGGGGGGAGAGAGTGACTGCCCCAAAGTCACCTGGGATGGGGTGGGGACACCCCAAAATTCACCTGGGGGGAAGAGTGACCACCCCAAAGTCACCTGGGTGGGGGAATCCCATCCCAAAATTCACCTGGGATGGGCGGGGACACCCCAGAATTCACCTGGCAGGGACGAGGACGCCCCAAAATCACCTGGGGGGGGGACGGGACAGGAGAGGGACCCTATGGAGGACACACGGACAGGGGATGGTCAGGAGTGGTCAATGAGTGGTCAGCTGTGTCCTGGCTGTCCGTGTCTGTCCATGGCTGACTGACCTACAATCTGTCCGTCTGTCCGTCAAGGCGGGGTGGACACGGCCACAATGGGGACCGGGGCACCATCAAACCCTGGATGGTCAATGAGTGGTCAATGGGTGGTCAATGAGTGGTCAATGAGTGGTCAATGAGTGGTCAATGGGTGCTCAGGAGTGGTCAGTGGTGTCCTGGCTGTCAATGTCTGTCCATGGCTCACTGACCCCCCTGTCCGTCTGTCCGTCTGTCCGTCCATCCAGGCGGGGTGGACACGGCCACGGTGGGACCATCAAACCCTGGATGGTCAATGGGTGGTCACTGAGTGGTCAATGGGTGGTCAGTGGTGTCCTGGCTGTCTGTGTCTGTCCATGGCTGACTGATGTCCCCCCCCTCTGTCCCTCTGTCCGTCCGTCCGTCCAGGCGGGGTGGACACGGCCGCTGTGGGCGCCGTCTTCGACATCTCCAACGCCGACCGCTTGGGCTTCTCGGAGGTGGAGCAGGTGCAGATGGTGGTGGACGGCGTCAAGCTCATGGTGGAGATGGAGAAGAAGCTGGAGCAGAAGCAGCCGATCGACGACATGATCCCGGCCCAGAAATAGGGGAGGGGGCGGCGCGGGGGCCCCCCGAGCCCCCCCAGACCCCCCCCAGATCCCCCCGGAGCGGCCCCAATAAACGCCCTTGGTCGGTCCCGGCCGCGCTCGCCTTTCGCATTTGGGGAGGGGGCGACGCCAAACTGGGGGGTCCCGGGAATTTCACAGCCACCCCCACATCCCCCAGGGGTCCCTCGGGTCCTCCTGGGGACCCCAAAATCTCCCCCAGACCCCTCCCGACCCCCGGGGACCCCCCAGAACCCCCCCAATAAACGCTGCTGGTCCCCACCATGGTTGGGGGTTCCAATCTGGGGAGGGGGCGACGCAAAATTTGGGGGGTCCCAGGAATTTCACAGCGACCCCCACATCCCCAAGGGTCCCTCGGGTCCTCCTGGGGACCCCAAAATCTCCCCCAGACCCCTCTCGACCCCTGGGGATCCCCCAGAACTCCCCAATAACGACCCAAATATGGTCGGGGGTTCCAATCTGGGGAGGGGGCGGCGCAAAATTTGGGGGGGTCCCAGTGAAGCCAGAGGGACCCTCGCACTCCCCGAGGGGATTTCTCAGCCATGGGGACCCCAAAATCTCCCCCAGACCCCTCACAACCCCCCAGAACTCCCCAATAACGACCCCAATATGGTCGGGGGTTCCAATTTGGGGAGGGGGCGGCACCAATTTGACCCCTCCCAAAACCCACATTTTTTCCCCCAAAAATCCCTTTTTTCCCCCTCAAATCCCAAACCCCATTTTCCCCCCCAAACCCCCATTTCACCCCTAAAAAAAATCCCATTTATTCCCCATAAAAATCCGTTTTTTCCCCAAAAAAACCCATTTTTCCCCTTCCCAACCCCCATTTTCCCCCCCAAAACTCCATTTTCCCCCAAAAATTCCATTTTCCAACCAAAAAATCCCTTTTTCGCCCAAATCCCATTTTTCCTCCTCCCAAACCCCATTCCACTCCTAAAAAAATCCCATTTTTTCTCCCCAAAATTCCCATTTTTCCCCCAAAATTCCCATTTTTCCCCAGATCAAGGGGAGGGACTCAGAGGTTTGGATTTTTTGGGGGAGCTGCTCAGGAATTTGGGGTTTCTGGGGTTCTGATTTTCCCTTTATTCCAACAAATCCCTGGAATGTAAAAAAACCCTCCCCGAATTATTCCCGAACCCCAAAATCGCCTCGATTCGACCCAAAAATCACAAATTTCCCCCTCCCCCCAAAATCACAAAAACACGGGGGGTGGGGACCCCAAAAAAACCCCAAAAATCCGGGTGGGAAAAGGGGGAGGATGCCCCAAAATTTGGGGATTTTTTTATGGATTTTTTTGGGGATTTTTGGGGGGTTTTTTTAGGGTTTTTTCCCTCACCCACCCTCCCCCAAAATTCCATTTATTCCCTACAAAAATCACTAAAAATCAGAGCACGGATCATTGCTCAGGGACGGGGATTTTGGGGCTGAATTTTGGGTCTTTTGGGGGGATATTTCTTGATTTTTCAGAGATTTTTTTAGAGGTTTTTTTTGGTTTTTTTTTTTAGATTTTTTGGGAGTTTTTTGAGGTGTTTTTTTAGGGTTTTCCCCCCAACCGCCCTTCCCCAAAATCCCCTTTTTCCCCCACAAAAGCAATCACTAGAAAATGGGCGCACGGATGATTCTCGGGGCTCGGGGACGGGGCCATTTCGGGGCCGCTGCCGTGCATTTCCCGGGCCGGTTTTTGGGGCGATTTCGGGGCTTTTTGGGGCGCTCAGGCCGGGTACGGCTCCTTCATGAGGCACTCGCGGTCCTCGCCCCCGGCGGCTCCCGGCGCTCGCGGCTTCGCCCGGCAGCGGCTGCGGGCCAGGGCCAGCGCCGGGGCCAGCAGGGCCAGCAGGGCCAGCAGGGACACCAGGGCCAGCCCTGGGGACAGACACGGGTCAGAGACACCCCAAAATGGGGACAGGGACACCCCAAAATGGGGCCAGGGCCAGCGCCGGGGCCAGCAGGGCCAGCAGCGCCAGCAGGGACACCAGGGCCAGCCCTGGGGACAGACACGGGTCAGAATGGGGACAGGGCCAGCGCCGGGGCCAGCAGGGCCAGCAGGGCCACCAGGGCCAGCCCTGGGGACAGAATGGGGTCAGAGACACCCCAAAATGGGGACAGGGACACCCCAAAATGGGGCCAGGGCCAGGGCTGGGGCCAGCAGCGCCACCAGGGCCAGCAGGGCCACCAGGGCCAGCCCTGGGGACAGACACGGGTCAGAATGGGGACAGGGCCAGCGCCAGGGCCAGCAGGGCCAGCAGCGCCAGCAGGGCCACCAGGGCCAGCCCTGGGCACAGACACGGGTCAGAATGGGGACAGGGACACCAGGGCCAGCCCTGGGGACAGACACGGGTCAGAACAGGGACAGGGACACCCCAAAACGGGGACAGGGACAGCGCTGGGGCCAGCAGGGCCAGCCCTGGGGACAGAATGGGGACAGGGACACCCCAAAATGGGGACAGGGACACCCCAGAATGGGGCCAGGGCCAGCGCCGGGGCCAGCAGGGCCACCAGGGCCAGCCCTGGGGACAGAATGGGGTCAGGGACACCCAGGGACACCCAGGGCCAGTGCCGGGGCCAGCAGCGCCAGCAGGGCCAGCCCTGGGGACAGACACGGGTCAGAATGGGGTCAGGGACACCCTGAAACGGGGACAGGGACACCCCAAAATGGGGACAGGGACACCCAGGGCCAGCGCCGGGGCCGGCAGGGCCAGCCCTGGGGACAGACACGGGGTCAGGGGCAGCCCGAAATGGGGACAGGGACACTGGGAGGGCGCTGCGAGGGGATTTGGGGACATTTGGGAGGGGTTTGGGGGCACTGGGAGGGATTTGGGGACATTCAGGGGGCGTCTGGAGACATTTGGGGACACTGAGGGACACTGGGAGGGATTTGGGGACATTTGGGGACACTGGGGAGGATTTGGGGACATTTGGGGGGGATTGGGGGACATTTGGGGACACCCAGACCTCACCTTTGGAGGAGAAGAATCTCCGGAATTCATCGCTGAAATCGCCTGGGGGAGAAACGGGGGGAGCTCAGACTGGGGGCAAATCTGGGGCAAATTTGGGGGATTTTGGGGGGATTTTGGGGCAAATACTTGGGGAATTTTGGAGCAGATTTTGGGGAAATTTTTGGGGGATTTCAGGGCGAATTTTGGGACAAAGTTTTGGGGAATTTCGGGGCAAATTCTGGAGCAAATTTTGTGGGGACTTTTGGAGCAAATCTCAGTGGATTTTCACTGAAATTTTTGGGAACCTCTGGGAAAACTTTGGGGGGCAATTTCAGGGAATTTTGGGGTGGTTTTGGGGGCGGTTTTTGGGGCGGTTTTGGGGCAGTTTTGGGGTGGTTTTTGGGGCAGTTTTTGGGCGGTTTTTGGGGCGGTTTCTGGGGCGGTTTTTGGGCGGTTTTTGGGGCAGTTTTTGGGGTGGTTTTTGGGGCAGGTTTGGGGCGGGTTTTGGGCAGTTTTGGGGCAAGTTTTGGGCGGTTTTGGGGCAGTTTTTGGGTGGTTTTGGGGCAGTTTTGGGGCTGTTTTTGGGCGGTTTTTGGGGCGATTTTTGGGGCGGTTTTTGGGCGGTTCTGGGGCTGTTTTTGGGGCTGTTTTTGGGGCAGTTTTTGGGGCAGTTTTTGGGGCGGTTTTTGGGTGCGTTTCGCTCACCCTGGGGCCGGCAGCGCCGCAGGCACTCGCGCTCGTCCCGGTGGTTGTTGGCGTTGCCGCGGCAGCCGCCGTAGGTGAATTCCCGGCAGGATTTCTCTGCGGGGACGTAAAACCAGCGCGGGAACGCGGCGCGGCACGGGCCCGTGACAGGGGGGGCTGAGCACAGCTCTGGGGGGAAAATATCCCGAAATTCACACTCCAAAATATCCAAAAATTCACACTTCAAAATATCCAGAAATTCCCTTTAAAACCCAAAAATTCCCACTTCAAAATATCCAGAAATTCACACTCCAGAATATCCAGAAATTCACACTCCAGAATATCCAAAAATTGCCTTTAAAACCCAAAAATTCCCATTTCAAAATATCCAGAAATTCCCACTCCAAAATATCCAGAAATTCCCACTTCAAAATATCCAAAAAATCCCACTTCAAAACATCCAGAAATTCCCTTTAAAACCCAAAAATTCCCACTTCAAAATATCCAGAAATTCCCACTCCAAAATATCCAGAAATTCCCACTTCAAAATATCCAAAAAATCCCACTTCAAAACATCCAGAAATTCCCTTTAAAACCCAAAAAATTCCCACTTCAAAATATCCAGAAATTCCCACTTCAAATATCCAGAAATTCCCTTTAAAATCCAGAAATTCCCTCTTCAAAATATCCAGAAATTCCCACTTCAAATATCCAAAATTTCCCTTTAAAATCCAAATTCCCACTTCAAAATATCCAAAAATTCCCACTTCAAAATATCCAGAAATTCCCTCTTCAAAATATCCAGAAATTCCCACTTCAAAATATCCAGAAATTCCCACTTCAAAATCCAAAATTTCCAGGGAATTCTGGCCCTGATCCACTCAAAATTCAGAATTTTCACTTCATTTGGCACCAATCCATTCAAAATTCCAAATTTCCTGCTAAAATCCATCCCAAATGCGTTCAAAATTCCAAATTTGTACTTAAATTCACAGCAAATCCCTTTGAAATTCAAATTTTCTGGTTGAATTTCTAACCAAACCCTTCAAAAATCAAAATTTCTGCTGAAATTTGCACCGAATCCTCAGAAAATCCCCCCAGATCTGGAGTTACCTGCTAAGGAGGAATTGGTGGTGACAGGGCTGGAGAGAGCTGTGGAAAAATGGGGAAAAAAATGAGAAAAAAC
This sequence comes from Agelaius tricolor, assembly GCF_023055355.1. NCBI lineage: Eukaryota > Metazoa > Chordata > Aves > Passeriformes > Icteridae > Agelaius > Agelaius tricolor. Next base: position 3,393 of record NW_027269471.1, on the reverse strand, counting down.
TGAGAAAAATGGGAAAAGTGGGGGGGGAATGGGGAAATAAAGGGGAAAAAAAGGGGGGAAAAAATTTATAAGGAAAAAAATGGAAAAATGGGAAAGAAAGGGAAAGATGGAGGGGAAACGGGGGGAAACAGGGAAAAATGAGGATAAATGGGGGAGGAAAAGGGAAAATAGGGGAGGAAAAGGGAAAATGGGGAAAACATGGGGGAAATGGGGGGAGAAATGGGGGAAATGGGGAAAAATTGAGAAAAAATGGGGGAAAGTGGGGGAGAAAATGGGGAAAAGGGAAAAAAAGGGGGGGAATGGGAGAGAATGGGGAAAAAAGGGGAAAATGGGGGAAAATTGGAGGGAAATGGGGGAAAAAGGGGGAAAAAGGGGGAGGGAATGGGGGAAAATGGGGGAAAAAAGGGGGAAATAGGGAAAAATCGGCACCAAACCAGGGGGGTTTGGGCATTGAAATGTTCCAAACTCCGGCCCCTCCCGTTATTCCCCGGTTCCCCCCGTTATTTCCCGTTATTCCCCGGTATTCCCCGTTTCCCCCCGTTATCCCCCGTTTCCCCCCGTTATTCCCGGTTCCCCCCGTTATCCCCCGTTTCCCCCCGTTATCCCCCGGTCCCCCCGTTATCCCCCTTTCCCCCGTTATCCCCGCTATTCCCGGCGCTCACCGGTTCCCGCCGTGTCCCCGCAGCTCTCCCTGCACTCCCGCTCGCTCCCGAAGTTGTTCCCGTTGCCGCCGCAGCCGCCGAACACGAAACTCTCGCAGCTCCGGAGGAGGCGTTGAAAAACCAGCGCGGGATGGAGGCGCGGCAGCGGCCGGTGAGCGCCGGTAACCGGCACCGGCTGCGGAAAACACCCGTTATTGACACCAAAAACCCCGAAATCCACCCCAAAATCCACCCCGAGAACCGTGAGCGCCGGTAACCGGCACCGGGCTGCGGGACGGACCCGTTATTGACACCGAAAACCCGAAATTCACCCCAAAAATCCCCCCCAGCCCCGGTAACCGGCACCGGTTTGGGGGCACGGACCCGTTACCGACCCCCAAACCTTCCTGGGGAACCCCCAAATCCCCTCCAGGACCCCCCAAATCCTCCTCAAATCGCCCCCCACACTCCCCCAGAACCCCTCAAAACTCCCCCAAATCCTCCCCAGGACCCCCCAAACCTTCCCCAAATCCCCTCCAAGATCCCCCCAAACTCCTCCCCAGACTGCCCCAGGACCCCCAAACCTTCCCCAGAACCCCCCAAATCCCCTCCAAGATCCCCCCGAACGCCCCCAAATCCTCTCTAGGACCCCCCAAACTCCTCCCCAAACTGCCCCAGGACCCCCCAAACCTCCCCCAAATCCCCTCCAAGATCCCCCCAAATCCCCCCCAAATCCCCCCCAGGACCCCCCAAATCCCCCCCAAACTCCCCCAAACTCCCCCAGGACGCCCCAAATCCCCCCCAGGCCCCCCCAATTCCCCCAGGTCCCCCCGGTACCGGCGAGGGCGGCGGGCCGCTGGGGGAGTCCCGTTCCGGGGCCGTTGCGGAGCCCCCCGGGCCCCCCAGGAGCAGCAGCAGCAGCGGGAGGAGCCGCCCCGCCGCCATCGCAGGTGAGCGCCGCTGACGTCACCCAGGTGCGCCGGGGGGACCACGCCCACCGCGCGCGGGGGAGCCACGCCCACCCCGGAACGGGGGGGGAAGAGGGAGGGGGAAACGGCGGAATTGGCCACGCCCATTTTAATGTGAGGCCACGCCCCAACGCCCATGCCCGCTATGGGAACGGTTGAGGGGGTGAGGCGAGGCACGCCCCCTCATTTGCATGTGAGGCGGAAATCGCGCGGTTATGGGGGGGTGGGATCTGGGGGGGTTTGGGGGATTTGGGGCAGTTTTGGGAGCGGTTTTGGGGGACTCTGGGGGCGGTTTTGGGGATTTTGGGGGATTCTGAGGGGATTTTGGAGAGGTTTTGGGGAGTTTTGGGGATTTTCGGGGGTTCTGGTGGAGGATTTGGGGTTTTGGGGAGTTTTGGAGGAGATTTGGGATCTGGGGGATTCTGGGGGAGTTTTGGGGGGATTCTGGGGAGTTTTGGGGTCTGAGAGGTTCTGGGAGAATTTTGAGGAGGTTTTGGGAGTTTTGGGGGAGTTTTGGCATCTGGAGAATTCTGGGGAGCGTTTTGGGGAGTCTGGGGGGTTCTGGAGGAGTTATGGGGGGGATTTGGGGTTTTGAGGGGACTCTGGAGGGGGCTTTGGGGTCTGGGGTGTTCTGGGGAGTTTTCGGGGGCTTTTGGGGGGTTTTGGGGGGGATTTTGGGGTCTGGGGGTGTCGTGGGTGGGGCTTGGGGGGGGTTTGGGGTCCGTCGTTTTTTTGGGGGGGATTTTGGGGTCTGAGGGGGCTACGGCGGCATTCCAATGCTAAACCACGCCCACACCACGCCTCTCGCCACACCCCCTTATGCCCCAATGGGAGGGACTAGAATGGAATTCCCAACATTAAGCCACGCCCCGCCCACGCCCTTTTAGGCCCCGCCCCTCCTCCCGGCATCCGTGGCGGGGCTAAATTCTAATGTCAATATTAACCCACGCCCACACCACGCCCTTTTAGGCCCCGCCCCTCTCCGATGTAAATGAGGGGCTACAAGGAAATTCCATCCTTAAGCCACGCCCCCCCGGACCAACGGGAGGGGCTCTGGGGCGGTCTCCGCTTTAAGCCCCGCCCCCGCCACGCCCTTCCAAGCCCCGCCCTCGCCCCCTACCCCCGGCGGCCGCCCCGGAGCCGCGTCCCGAGCGATGGCGGCGACCGGGTGGGGCGGCGGCAGGGCCGGGGGGGCGGCCCCGGGGCTCTCGCCGGGCGCGGCGGCTCCGGGGCGGCTCTCGCCGGGCCGGGAGGGGTCCCCGGGGGGGCTCTCCCCGGTGCGGGGCTCCCCGGGCCGCAGCCCCGGCGTCCAGCGGAGAGCGGCGCGGGTCACGGTCAAGTACAACCGGCAGGAGCTGCAGCGGCGGCTGGACACGGAGCAGTGGATCGACGGCAGGCTCGGGGAGCTCTACCGGGGCCGGGTAACGGCACCGGGAACCGGGGATGGGGCAGGGAAACCGGGGATGGACCGGGAACGGGGCAGGGGAACCGGGAACGGGGCCGGGAACAGGAGCGGAGGCTCGGGGAGCTCTACCGGGATGGGAACCGGGGACGGGACCGGGGACGGGACCGGGAATTGGGGATGGAGGCGCGGGGGCGGCACCGGGGTGGGGCACTGGGAACCGGGATGCGGATGGAGATGGGGAACGGGACCGGGGACCGGGACATGGAGCGGGAGCGGGAATGAGAAACGGGAACGGGACCGGGGACCGGAACATGGAGCGGGACCGGGAATGAGAACTGGGAGAGGGCGGGACCGGGAGCGGGAACGGGAACGGGACCGG
>NW_027269470.1:0-28570 GCF_023055355.1 Agelaius tricolor | reverse complement strand
AAAAATCAGATTAAAATGGGGAAAAAATTGGGGAAAATTGGGGGGAAAATGGGGGAAAAATTGGGGAGAAATTGGGGAAAAATTGGGTGAAAAATGGGGAAAAATGGGGGGGGAAATGGGGGAAAATTGGTAAAATTTAGGAGAAATTCGGTAAAAAATTGCGGAAAAATTGGGGGAAAATTAGGGGAAATACGGTAAAAATTTGGGGGAAAATTGGGGAAAAATGGGGGAAAATGGGGGAAAATGGGGGAAAAATTGGGGAAAAAATTGGGGAAATTGGGGGAAAAATTGGGGAAAAAACCAGAAAAATATTGTAAAAAAAATGGGGATAATTGGGGAAAAAATGGAGAAAAAATCAGATTAAAATGGGGAAAATTGGGGAAAAATTGGACGAAAATTTGGTGGGAAATTGGGGAAAATTTGGAGAAAAAATCAGATTAAAATGGGGAAAAATTGGGGGGGAAATGGGAGAAAAATAGAGAAAAAATTGGATTAAAATCGAAAAAATGGGGGAAAATTGGGAGTAAATTGGGCAAAAAATTGGGCAAAAAATTTGGGGAAAATCGAGGCCGTTTGGCGGATGGGGAGGGTGGGGTTGAGGTCAGGCTTGCCCTAAAAATGGGGAAAAAATCAGATTAAAATGGGGAAAAAAATGGGGAAAAATTGGGGGAAATTTGGGGGAAAATTGGGGAAAAATTGGGGAAAAAATGGGGGAAAATCGGATTAAAATGGGAATAAAATGGGGAAAAATCAGATTAAAATGGGGAAAAAATCAGACTGAAATGGGAAAAAATTGGGGGAAAATTGGGGGAAAATTGGGGAAAAATTGGAGAAAAATTCAGATTAAAATGGGGATAAAATGGGGAAAATTGGGGGAAAAATTGGGGAAAAAATGGAGAAAAAATCAGATTAAAATGGGGATAAAATGGGGGAAAATTGGGGAAAAATTGGGCAAAAATTTGGGGAAAAATCGAGGCCGTTTTGGCGGATGGGGAGGGTGGTGTTGAGGTCAGGCTTGCCCTAAAAATGGGGAAAAAATGGGGAAAAAATCAGAAAAATATTGTAAAAAAAATGGAAAAAAATTGGGGAAAAATTGGGGAAAAATTGGGGGAAAAATTGGGGGAAAATTGGGGGAAAAATGGGGAAAAAATTGGATTAAAATGGGAATAAAATGGGGAAAAAATCAGATTAAAATGGGGAAAAAATGGGGAAAAATGGGGGAAAATTGGGAAAAAAATCGGAAATATATTGTAAAAAAATGGGGAAAAATGGGGGAAAAATGGAGAAAAAAATCAGATTAAAATGGGGAAAAAATCGGATTAAAATGGGAATAAAATGGGGAAAATTGGGGAAAAAATCAGATTAAAATGGGGAAAATAGGGGGGAAATTGGGGGAAAATCGGGGGGGAAAATTGGAGAAAAATCAGATTAAAATGGGAATAAAATGGGGGAAAATTGAGAGAAAATGGGGGAAAAATGGGGGAAAATTAGTAAAAATTTAGGAGAAATTCGGTAAAAAGTTGTGGAAAAATTGGGGGATGATTAGGGGAAATACGGTAAAAATTTGGGGGAAAATTGGGGGAAAAATGGGGGAAAATTGGGGGAAAAAATGGGGGAAAAATGGGGAAAAAATCAGATTAAAATGGGGATAAATTGGGGAAAAATGGGGAAAAATTGGGGGAAAAATTGGAGAAAAATTGGGGAAAATATTGGGGAAAAATGTGGGGAAAAATCGAGGCCGTTTGTCTGATGGGGAGGGTGGTGTTGAGGTCTGGCTTGCCTAAAAATGGGGAAAAATCAGATTAAAATGGGAAAAAAATGGGGAAAAATTGGGGGAAAATTTGGGGAAAATTGGGGAAAAATTGGGGAAAAATTGGGGGAAAAATGGGGGGAAAATTGGGGAAAAAATTGGATTAAAACGGGAATAAAATGGGGAAAAAATCGGATTAAAATGGGAATAAAATAGGGGAAAATTGGGGGAAAATTGGGGGAAATTGGGGGAAAATTGGGGAAAAATTGGAGGAAAAAATGGGGAAATAATCAGATTAAAATGGGGGAAAATTGGGGAAAAATTGGGGAAAAATTGGGAAAAAATTGGAGAAAAATTGGGGAAAATATGGGGGAAAAATTTGGGGGGAAATCGAGGCCGTTTGGCGGATGGGGAGGGTGGTGTTGAGGTCAGGCTTGCCCTAAAAATGGGGAAAAAAATGGGGAAAAAATCAGATTAAAATGGGGAAAAATTGGGGAAAAAAATCAGAAAAAATATTGTTAAAAATGGGGAAAAAATGGGGAAAAAATCAGAAAAATATTGTAAAAAAAATGGGGAAAATTGGGGAAAAAAATGGGGAAAAAATCGGATTAAAATAGGGAAAAATTGGGGAGAAATGGGGGGAAAATTGGGGGAAATTGGGGGGAAAATTGGGGAAAAATTGGAGAAAAATGGGAAAATCAGATTAAAATGGGGAAAAATTGGGGAAAAAATGGGGGAAAAAATCGGAAATATATTGTAAAAAAATGGGGAAAATTGGGGAAAAAATGGGGGAAAAATGGAGAAAAAATCAGATTAAAATGGGGAAAAAATCAGATTAAAATGGGGAAAAAATCAGATTAAAATGGGAATAAAATGGGGAAAAAATCAGATTAAAATGGGGGAAAATTGGGGAAAAATTGGGGGAAAATCGGGGGAAATTGGGGAAAGATTGGGGGAAAAATGGGGAAAAATAAGATTAAAATGGGGAAAAAATGGGGAAAAATTGGGAAAAAAAATCGGAAATATATTGTAAAAAAATGGGGAAAATTGGGGGAAAAATTGGGGAAAATTTGGAGAAAAAATCGGAATAAAATGGGGGAAAAAAATCAGATTAAAATGGGAATAAAATGGGGAAAAATTGGGGGAAAATTGGGGGAAATTGGGGAAAAAATTGGGGGAAAAATGGGGGAAAATTGGAGAAAAATCAGATTAAAATGGGAATAAAATTGGGAAAAATTGGGGGAAATTGGGAGAAAATGGGGGAAATTGGGGGAAAATGGGGGGAAAAATTGGGGGAAACTTGGGAGAAAATTGGGGGAAAATTGGGGAAAGATTGGGGAAAAATTGGGGGAAAATGGGGAAAAAATCAGATTAAAATGGGGAAAAATTGGGGGAAAATTGGGGAAAAATTGGGGGAAAAATGGGAAAATCAGATTAAAATGGGAATAAAATGGGAGAAAAATTGGGGGAAAATAGAGAAAAAATCAGATTAAAATGGGAAAAATTGGGGGAAAATTGGGGGAAAATTGGGGGAAAAATTGGAGAAAAATTCAGATTAAAATGGGGAAAAATTGGGGGAAAATTGGGGAAAAATTGGGCAAAAATTTGGGAAAATCGAGGCCGTTTGTCGGATGGGGAGGGTGGTGTTGAGGTCAGGCTTGCCCTGAAAATGGGGAAAATTGGGGAAAAAATCAGAAAAATATTGTAAAAAAAATGGGAAAATGGGGGAAAAAATGGGGGAAAAAATGGGGAAAAAATCGGATTAAAATGGGGGAAAATTGGAGAAAAAATCAGATTAAAATGGGAATAAAATGGGGAAAAAATCGGATTAAAATGGGGAAAAATTGGGGGAAAATTGGGAGAAAATTGGGGGAAAATTGGGGGAAGAAATGAAGAAAAAATCAGATTAAAATGGGGGAAAATTGGGAGGAAAATTGGGAAAAAAACCACCAAAAAATTGTTAAAAATGGTAAAAAATGGGGTAAAAAATCCCCCAAAAAATCATAAAAAATGGGGAAAATCGGGAAAAATTGGGGAAAAAATCAGCAAAAAAATCGTGAAAAATGGGGGAAAATTGGGGAAAAATCAGGGAAAAATTGGGGAAATTTGGGAAAAAAAATCACCAAAAAAAATCGCAAAAAATGGGGGAAAATTGGGGAAAAATCAGGAAAAAATGGGGAAAATTGGGGAAAAATTGGGGGGAAATGGGGGAAAATTGGGGAAAAAATGGGGAAAAATTGGGGAAAAAATGGGGAAAATGGGGGGAAATTGGGGAAAAATCAGGGAAAAATGGGGAAAATTTGGGGAAAATCGGGGGAAAATGGGGAAAAATGGGGGGGAAAATTGGGGAAAATTTGGGGAAAAATGGTGGAAAAAATCCTAAAAAAATCCTAAAAAAATCATAAAACATGGGGGGAAATTGGGAAAAAATGGCAAAAAAATTCGGGAAAAATTGGGAAAATTTGGGGGAAAATTGGGGGAAAATGGGGAAAAAAATTGGAGAAAAATTGGGAAAAAATCAGGAAAAAAATGCTAAAAAATTGGGGGAAAATTGGGTAAAAAAACCCAAAAAATCCGAAAAAAATGGGAAAAAATCCAGAAAAAAGGAGCAAAATTCCTGAAACTTTGGGACTAATAAAACACCAATAAAATTTAAATTAAAATGGAAATAATTTTAATTTTTTGCCCACCTTGTTGGGGTTGAGGGCGTCGCTGCGCAGTTTCTGTTTGTTCTTCTGCAGCTTGCTGGGCATCATCTTCCCCATTGGAAAAAATGGGGGAAAATTGGGAAAAAATTGGGGAAAAATTGGGGGAAAATGGGGAAAAAATTGGGGGAAAAATTGAGAAAAAAATCCCAAAAAAATCATAGAAAATGGGGAAAAATGGGGTAAAAAATCCCCAAAAAAATCGGGAAAAAATGGGAAAAATTGGGGAAAAATCAGCAAAAAAATCGCGAAAAATGGGGGAAAATTGGGGAAAAATCAGGGAAAAATTGGGGAAATTTGGGAAAAAAATCACCAAAAAAATCGCAAAAAATGGGGGAAAATTGGGGAAAAATCAGGAAAAAATGGGGAAAATTGGGGAAAAATTGGGGGAAATGGAATAAAAATGGGGGAAAAAATGGGGGAAAAATTGGGGAAAAAATGGGGAAAAATGGGGGGAAATTGGGGAAAAATTGGGGAAAATGGGGAAAATTGGGGAGAAATGGGGGGAAATTTGGTAAAAAATTGGGGAAAAATGGAGAAAAAATCAGATTAAAATGGGGAGAAAATTGGGGAAAATTGGGGGAAAATGGGGGGGAAAATTGGGGAAAATTTAGGTAAAAATGGTGGAAAATATCATAAAAAATGGGGGAAAATTGGGGAAAAATGGGGAAAAAATGGGGGAAAAATTGGAAAAAAATCAGGGAAAAATTAGGGAAAAATCAGGAAAAAATTGGGGGAAAATTGGGAGAAAAATTGGTAAAAAAATCCCTAAAAAATCATAAAAAATGGGGGAAAATTGGAGAAAAAATGGTAAAAAAATCATTAAAAAATGGGGAAAAATTGAGAAAAAATCCCCAAAAAATCCTAAAAAATTAGGAAAAAATCCAGAAAAATTGGGACAACATTTCTGAAACTTAGGGAATAAATGAGTGGAGATAAAATTGGAAATAAAATGGAAATAAATTGAATTTTTTCCCACCTTGTTGGGGTTGAGGGCGTCGCTGCGCAGTTTCTGTTTGTTCTTCTGCAGCTTGCTGGGCATCATCTTCCCCATTGGAAAAAATGGGGGAAAATTGGGGAAAAATTGGGAGAAAATTGGGGGAAATTGGGGGAAAATTGGGGGAAAAATTGAGAAAAAAATCCCAAAAAAATTATTAAAAAATGGGGAAAAATGGGGTAAAAAATCCCCAAAAAATGCTAAAAAATGGGAAAATTTTGGGGAAAAAATCAGCAAAAAAATCGCGAAAAATGGGGGAAAATTGGGAAAAAATTGGGGGAAAATGGGAGAAAAATCGGAGGAAAATTGGACAAAAAATGGGGAAAAATTAGGGAAAAATCGTAAAAAATGGGGGAAAATTGGGGAAAATTTTGGGGAAAATTGGGGGGAAATGGAATAAAAATTGGGGAAAAAATGGGGGGAAAATTGGGGAAAAAATGGGAAAAATGGGGGAAAAATTGGGGAAATATTGGGGGAAAATTGGGGGAAAATATCATAAAAAATGGGGGAAAAATTGGGGAAAAATCAGGAAAAAATGGGGGAAAAATGGGGAAAAATTGGGAAAAAATTGGAAAAAAATCAGGGAAAAATTAGGGAAAAATCAGGGAAAAATTAGGGAAAAATCAGGAAAAAATTGGGGGAAAATTGGGAGAAAAATTGGTAAAAAAATTCCTAAAAAATCATAAAAAATGGGGGAAAATTGGAGAAAAAATGGTAAAAAAATAATTAAAAAATGGGGAAAAATTGAGAAAAAATCCCCAAAAAATCCTAAAAAATTAGGAAAAAATCCAGAAAAATTGGGACAACATTTCTGAAACTTAGGGAATAAATGAGTGGAGATAAAATTGGAAATAAAATGAAAATAAATTGAATTTTTTCCCACCTTGTTGGGGTTGAGGGCGTCGCTGCGCAGTTTCTGTTTGTTCTTCTGCAGCTTGCTGGGCATCATCTTCCCCGTGCGGAAATCAAAGGAGCTCAGGTCTACGGAGTTGCCCAGGTACCGCGCCAGCTGCGGCTTGCTGCGGAATTTCTTCCCACTGGGGCTAAAAAAATGCAAAAATTCACATTATTTGGGGAAAATCAGAAGTTTAAGGGGCTTTCAGGTGAATTAGGAAAAAAAAATGGTGATTTTTGGTGGTTTTTTGGCGATTTTATGGCGATTTTTGGGTGTTTTAGAGGGGAAAAATTGGATTTTTTTTTGATTTTTTGGGGATTTTTGGGGGATTTTTGGGGGATTTTTTGAGAATTTTTTGAGAATTTTTAGGGATTTTTTTCAGAATTTTTTTGGGATTTTTGGAGATTTTTTTGGGATTTTTGGGGATTTTTTGAGAATTTTTAGAGATTTTTTTGAGAATTTTTGAGGATTTTTTGGAGAATTTTTTGGGAATTTTTGTGGATTTTTTTAGATTTTTTTAGAGATTTTTTGAGGATTTTTTGGGGATTTTTTTTAGATTTTTTTAGAATTTTTTGCGATTTTTTTGGGAAATTTTTGTGGATTTTTCAGGATTTTTTGGAGAATTTTTAGGGATTTTTTAGAATTTTTTGGGATTTTTTTTAGATTTTTAGGGAATTTTTTAGGGATTTTTTGAGAATTTTTTGAGAATTTTTTTGTGATTTTTTTGAGAATTTTTTGTGGATTTTTTGGATTTGTTAGAGAATTTTTAGGGAATTTTTGTGGATTTTTTTGGGATTTTTTTGTAATTTTTTGGGATTTTTTTCAGAATTTTTTGGGATTTTTTTGAGAATTTTTAGGGGATTTTTAGAGAATTTTTTCGGATTTTTGGGGGATTTTTTGCGATTTTTCAGGGATTTTTTCAGGATTTTTTGATAATTTTTTGAGGATTTTTTTAGAGTTTTTAGGGGATTTTTGAGAATTTTTTTTTTATTTTTTGAGGATTTTTTGTGGATTTTTTTGAGGATTTTTTGGGCCAATTTTGCTCTCAAAGGAGCTCAGGTCTACGGAATTGCCCAGGTACCGCCCCAGCTGCGGCTGCTGCGGAATTTCTTCCCACTGGGGCTAAAAATAAAGAGAATTTAAATTATTTTGGGGAAAAAATTAAATTTCAGGAGGTGTCAGGAGGTTTTGGCAAAAAAAACGGGGATTTTTGGCGATTTTTTGGCGATTTTTTGAAGATTTTTTTTTTTTTTTTTTTTTTTTTTTTTTTTTTTTTTCGGTATTATTTACAGTGAAAAAATGAGATTTTTTTTTGATTTTTAGGGGATTTTTTGGGATTTTTTCTTAGATTTTGTTGGAGAATTTTTGGGAATTTTTAGGGATTTTTTAGGGATTTTTCAGGATTTTTTGCTGATTTTTAGGTGATTTTTCAGGGTTTTTTGAGGATTTTTTGGAGATTTTTAAAGGAATTTTTAGGAGATTTTTAGAGAATTTTTGAGGATATTTGGGGGATTTTTTGGGATTTTTTCAGAATTTTTTGAGAATTTTTAGGGAATTGTTTGGGATTTTTTTGAGGATGTTTTGGGGATTTTTTGAGAATTTTTTGAGAATTTTTTCAGATTTTTTGGTGATTTTTTGGGGATTTTTTCAGAATTTTTTCAGGATTTTTTGAGGATTTTTTGCAATTTTTTTGAGAATTTTTCGGGAATTTTTTGGGATTTTTTAGGGATTTTTTGTGATTTTTTGAGAATTTTTTGCAATTTTTTAAAGATTTTTTAGGGATTTTATAGGGATTTTTCAGGATTTTTTGAGGATTTTTTTTTAGAATTTTTAGGGATTTTTTGGGGATTTTTTTGAGGATTTTTTGGGCCAATTTTGCTCTCAAAGGAGCTCAGGTCTACGGAGTTGCCCAGGTACCGCCCCAGCTGCGGCTTGCTGCGGAATTTCTTCCCACTGGGGCTAAAAAAAAGGGAAATTTAAATTATTTTGGGGAAAAAAAAAATATTTGGGAGGTTTCAGGCGGTTTTGGGAAAAAAAAATGGTGATTTTTGGTGGTTTTTTGGTGATTTTACGGCGATTTTTCGGTGTTTTAGAGGGGAAAAATTGGATTTTTTTTCGATTTTTTTGAGATTTTTTGGGGATTTTTTGGGGATTTTTAAAGGAATTTTTGGGGATTTTTTGGAAATTTTTGGGGGATTTTTTGGAAATTTTTGAGGATTTTTTGAGGATTTTTTGACAATTTTTAGGGATTTTTTGGTGATTTTTATGGGGATTTTTTGCAGAGTTTGGGGGAATTTTTGGAGATTTTTATGAAATTTTTTGATGATTTTTTGAGAATTTTTAGAGATTTTTTCGAGAATTTTTGGGATTTTTTTGAGGATTTTTACTGATTTTTGGGGGATTTTTGGGGATTTTTAAAGGAATTTTTGGGGATTTTTTGAGATTTTTTTCAGAATTTTTTGAGATTTTTTTGAGAATTTTTTGAGGATTTTTCAGGGATTTTTAGACAATTTTTTGGGAATTTTTTGAGAATTTTTTGAGGACTTTTTGAGAATTTTTTGAGAATTTTTGAGAGTTTTTTTGAGATTTTTTGGGGATTTTTTGGGATTTTTTTGTGTATTTTTTTGGATTTTTTAGAGAATTTTTTGAGAATTTTTAGGGAATTTTTGGGGAATTTTTGGGATTTTTTAGATAATTTTTTTAGAATTTTTTGGGGATTTTTTCAGAATTTTTTGAGGATTTCTTGTGGATTTTTTTGAGGATTTTTTGGGCCAATTTTGCTCTCAAAGGAGCTCAGGTCTACGGAGTTCCCCAGGTACCGCGCCAGCTGCGGCTGCTGCGGAATTTCTTCCCACTGGGGCAAAAAAAAAGGAAAATTTAAATTATTTTGGGGAAAAAAAAATATTTGGGAGGTTTCAGGCGGTTTTGGGAAAAAAAATGGTGATTTTTGGTGGTTTTTTGGTGATTTTACGGCGATTTTTCGGTGTTTTAGAGGGAAAAAATGAGATTTTTTTTTTTGATTTTTTGGGTATTTTTTTTAGATTTTTTAGGAATTTTTTGAAGATTTTTTCAGGATTTTTAAAGGAATTTTTGGGGATTTTTTCAGAATTTTTTTGGGATTTTTAGAGATTTTTTGGGATTTTTGGGGATTTTTTGAGAATTTTTAGAGATTTTTTTGAGAATTTTTGAGGATTTTTTGGAGAATTTTTTGGGAATTTTTGTGGATTTTTTTAGATTTTTTTAGAGATTTTTTGAGGATTTTTTGGGGATTTTTTTTAGATTTTTTTAGAATTTTTTGCGATTTTTTGGGGAAATTTTTGTGGATTTTTCAGGATTTTTTGGAGAATTTTTAGGGATTTTTTAGAATTTTTTGGGATTTTTTTTAGATTTTTAGGGAATTTTTTAGGGATTTTTTGAGAATTTTTTGAGAATTTTTTTGTGATTTTTTTGAGAATTTTTTGTGGATTTTTTGGATTTTTTAGAGAATTTTTAGGGAATTTTTGTGGATTTTTTTGGGATTTTTTTGTAATTTTTTGGGATTTTTTTCAGAATTTTTAGGGATTTTTTTGAGAATTTTAGGGGATTTTTAGAGAATTTTTTCGGATTTTTGGGGGATTTTTTGCGATTTTTCAGGGATTTTTTCAGGATTTTTTGATAATTTTTTGAGGATTTTTTTAGAGTTTTTAGGGGATTTTTGAGAATTTTTTTTTTATTTTTTGAGGATTTTTTGTGGATTTTTTTGAGGATTTTTTGGGCCAATTTTGCTCTCAAAGGAGCTCAGGTCTACGGAGTTCCCCAGGTACCGCCCCAGCTGCGGCTGCTGCGGAATTTCTTCCCACTGGGGCTAAAAAAATGAGGAAAAATCAGATTATTTTGGGAAAAAAATAATATTTGGGAGGTTTCAGGTGATTTAGGAAAAAAAAAATGGTGATTTTTGGTGGTTTTTTGGCGATTTTACGGCGATTTTTAGGGGTTTTAGAGGGGAAAAATGAGATTTTTTTTGGATTTTTTTCGATTTTTTTGAGATTTTTTGGGGATTTTTTGGGGATTTTTAAAGGAATTTTTTGGGATTTTTTGGGAATTTTTTGAGAATTTTTAGAGATTTTTTTGAGATTTTTTGGGGGATTTTTTGGAAAATTTGGGGGATTTTTAAAGATTTTTTTGGATTTTTTGAGGATTTTTTGGAGATTTTTAAAGGAATTTTTTGCGAATTTTTGGAGATTTTTTTGAGAATTTTTGGGGGATTTTTTAGGGATTTTTTAGAATTTTTTTGGATTTTTTTTTAGAATGTTTTGGGAAATTTTCTGGAATTTTAAGGGATTTTTGGGGATTTTTTTGGACTTTTTTCAGAATTTTTGGGGATTTTTTAGAGAATTTTTAGAGAATTTTTTGGGATTATTTGTGGATTTTTTTAGAAGTTTTTGAGGATTTTTCCGGATTTTTTTGAGAATTTTTAGGGATTTTTTATAGATTTTTTGGGGATTTTTTCAGGATATTTCTAGGGAATTTTTTTGAAGATTTTTTGGGGATTTTTAGGGATTTTTTCAGAATTTTTTTGGATTTTTTTGAGAATTTTTTGAGGATTTTTTGAGGATTTTTCGGGGATTTTTAGACAATTTTTGGGGGAATTTTTAGGGATTTTTAGAGAGTTTTGGGGGATTTTTTGGAATTTTTTTGAGAATTTTTTGGGGATTTTTTGACAATTTTTTAGGATTTTTTTGAGGATTTTTTGGGCCAATTTTGCTCTCAAAGGAGCTCAGGTCTACGGAGTTGCCCAGGTACCGCCCCAGCTGCGGCTGCTGCGGAATTTCTTCCCACTGGGGCTAAAAAATGAGGAAAAATCAGATTATTTTGGGAAAAAAATAATATTTGGGAGGTTTCAGGTGATTTAGGAAAAAAAAAATGGTGATTTTTGGTGGTTTTTTGGCGATTTTACGGCGATTTTTCGGTGTTTTAGAGGGAAAAAATTGGATTTTTTTTCGATTTTTTTGAGATTTTTTGGGGATTTTTTGGGGATTTTTAAAGGAATTTTTGGGGATTTTTTGGAAATTTTTGGGGGATTTTTTGGAAAATTTTGGGGATTTTTTGGGGATTTTTAAAGATTTTTTTGAGATTTTTTAGGGATTTTTGGAGAAACTTTTAGAATTTTTGGGGGATTTTTTGGGATTTTTTTACGATTTTTTGGAGATTTTTAAAGGAATTTTTAGGGGATTTTTTGGAGAATTTTTGAGAATTTTTTGAGGATTTTTTGGGGATTTTTTCAGGATTTTTTGAGGATTTTTTGGGGATTTTTTCAAGATTTTTAGAGATTTTTTAGGGATTTTTTGGGATTTTTTCAGAATTTTTTGAGATTTTTTTTAGAATTTTTGGGGATTTTTTGAGAATTTTTAGGGATTTTTTTAGGGAATTTTTGGGGATTTTTTGAGAAATTTTTGGGGATTTTTTAGAGATTTTTTTGAGAATTTTTGGGGATTTTTTGAGGATTTTTTGAGAATTTTTTGAGAATTTTTTGAGAATTTTTAGGGATTTTTTGGTGTATTTTTTCAGAATTTTTAGGGAATTTTTTGAGAATTTTTTAAGAATTTTTGGGGATTTTTGAGGATTTTATGGGGATTTTTCGAGAATTTTTTGAGAATTTTTCGGGATTTTTTTGAGATTTTTTCAGAATTTTTTGTGATTTTTTGGAGAATTTTTGGGGGATTTTTTCAGAATTTTTGGGGATTTTTTTTTATTTTTTGGGAATTTTTGTGAATTTTTTGGAGAATTTTTTGAGAATTTTTTGTGGATTTTTTTGAGGATTTTTTGGGCCAATTTTGCTTTCAAAGGAGCTCAGGTCTACGGAGTTGCCCAGGTACCGCGCCAGCTGCGGCTGCTGTGGAATTTCTTCCCACTGGGGCTAAAAATAAAGAGAATTTGGGTTATTTTGGGAAAAAAATTAAATTTCAGGAGGTGTCAGGAGGTTTTGGCAAAAAAAACGGGGATTTTTCGCGATTTTTTGGCGATTTTTTGAAGATTTTTCGGTATTTTACAGTGAAAAAATGAGATTTTTTTTTTGATTTTTTGGAGATTTTTTGGGGATTTTTAGGGATTTTTTCTTAGATTTTGTTGGAGAATTTTTGGGAATTTTTAGGGATTTTTTAGGATTTTTTAGGATTTTTAGGTGATTTTTCAGGGTTTTTTGAGGATTTTTTTGAGATGTTTTGAGGATTTCTTGTGGATTTTTTAGAGAATTTTTAGGGATTTTTTGAGGATTTTAGGGGAATTTTTTGGGATTTTTTCAGAATTTTTTGAGAATTTTTAGGGATTTTTTTCAGATGTTTTGAGAATTTTTTGCGATTTTTTTAGGGAATTTTTGAGATTATTTTGGATTTTTTTGAAGATTTTTGGGGATTTTTTGTGGATTTTTTGAGGATTTTTTCAGAATTTTTTGAGATTTTTTTTAGAATTTTTTGAGATTTTTTCAGAATTTTTTGTGATTTTTTGGAGAATTTTTTGGGGATTTTTTGGTGATTTTTTCAGAATTTTTAGGGATTTTTAGGGGATTTTTTGGGATTTTTTGTGTATTTTTTTTGGATTTTTTAGAGAATTTTTTGAGAATTTTTAGGGAATTTTTGGGGAATTTTTTGGGATTTTTTGAGGATTTTTTTCGAATTTTTAGGGATTTTTTTCAGAATTTTTGGGAATTTTTAGAGATTTTTTTAGAATTTTTTGGGGATTTTTTTTTCAGGTTTTTTGAGATTTTTTTTCAGAATTTTTTGAGAATTTTTAGAGAATTTTTGGAGATTTTTTCAGAATTTTTTGAGAATTTTGGGAATTTTTTGAGAATTTTTGAGGATTTTTTCAGGATTTTTTCAGAATTTTTTGAGAATTTTTTGTGGATTTTTTTGAGGATTTTTTGGGCCAATTTTGCTCTCAAAGGAGCTCAGGTCTACGGAGTTGCCCAGGTACCGCCCCAGCTGCGGCTGCTGCGGAATTTCTTCCCACTGGGGCTAAAAATAAAGAGAATTTGGGTCATTTTGGGGAAAATATCAAGTTTTGGGAAGTTGTAGGGAATTTTAGGAAAAAAAAATGGTGATTTTTGGTGGTTTTTTGGCGATTTTATGGCGATTTTTCGGTGTTTTAGAGGGAAAAAATTGGATTTTTTTTCGATTTTTTTGAGATTTTTTGGGGATTTTTTGGGGAATTTTTAAGAATTTTTTGTAGATTTTTAGGTATTTTTTCTTAGATTTTTTGGAGAATTTTTGAGAATTTTTTGAGAATTTTTACGGATTTTTTTGAGAATTTTTGGGATTTTTTTTGAGAATTTTTAAGGATTTTTGGGGGGTTTTTTGGGATTTTCTTAGGGATTTTTGAAGGAATTTTTGAGAATTTTTTGAGGATTTTTTGAGAATTTTTGGGGATTTTTGAAGATTTTTTGAGAATTTTTAGGGATTTTTTTTGAGATTTTTGGGGATGTTTTGGGGATTTTTGGGGGGATTTTTCAGGATTTTTTAGAGAATTTTTGGGGGATTTTTGGGGATTTTTAGGGATTTTTTGAGAATTTTAAAGGATTTTTTAGGGATTTTTTGAGGATTTTTTGGAGATTTTTTAAGAATTTTTGGGGGGATTTTTCAGGATTTTTCGGGACTTTTTAGGATTTTAAGAGAATTTTTTTGGGATTTTTTGAGAATTTTTAGGGAATTTTTTGAGACTTTTTGCAGATTTTTTGGGTGATTTTTTAGGATTTTTGCCAATTTTATGGGATTTTTTGAGGATTTCTTATAATTTTCTGGGGATTTTTTCGCCAGTTTTGGGGGATTTTTCAGGATTTTTTTGAGAATTTTTGAGGGATTTTTCAGGATTTTTTGAGAATTTTTGTGGATTTTTTTTGAGACTTTTTTTAGGGATTTTTCAGGATTTTTAAAAGAATTTTTAGGGGATTTTTTGGAAATATTTTGGGGATTTTTGGGGGGATTTTTTGGGAATTTTTTGGGGGGATTTTTTGGAATTTATTGGGGATCTTTGGAGGATAATTCTGGGATTTTTTAGATTCTTTTGGGATTTACAGAATTTGATGGATTTTTAGAGCATTTTTAGGGGGATTTTAGGGAATTTTTGGCGATTTTTAGGGAACTTTGGAGGGGAAAATTTGGGATTTTAGGGTAAAACAACCACAGGAAAAACCAGAATTATCCCATGGGAAGAAATTGGGAATTCTCAACTCCACACCCCCATTTAATCCAGGTTTTTGCATAAACTCGTCAGGCTG
The DNA here is from genome assembly GCF_023055355.1 of Agelaius tricolor. NCBI lineage: Eukaryota > Metazoa > Chordata > Aves > Passeriformes > Icteridae > Agelaius > Agelaius tricolor. The sequence goes on along the minus strand of NW_027269470.1, from coordinate 13,975 downwards.
GAAATTAAAATGAGTTCATTAATTATGCAAATGAGCTAATTTACATAATAACCTTCATTTTCCCACTCCTCCTCCAGCCGAGTTCTTCCAGAGTGGATTTTCTTGGCTTGAAATCCCAAACAAAAAAGCTGGAATTAAATAAAATTTCCCACAAAAATTCCATTTTAAATCCTACAAGTCCCCAAAAATCCCAATTTTCCCTCTCAAAAATTCCCTAAAAACTCCCAAAAAAACCTCCAAAAAAATCCTTAAAAATCCCCAAAAAACCCAAAAAAAATCCCCAAAAAATTCCATTAAAACCCCGAGCCAAATTTTCCCCTCCAAAACTCCCTAAAACCCCCAAAATCCCTCAGAAATTCAATGATAATTACTAAAAATTCACTAAAAAAACGGAATTACTGGATAAAAACCGAGATTTCCCTCAGAGAAAGAACCGGAATTGGCTCCCCCTGAGGGCAGCCCCGGTTTCCCCTCATGGAACCGGAACCGCTCCGTGAGAGGAGCCCCGGTTTCCCCTCATGGAACCGGAACCGCCCCGTGAGGGGAGTCCCGGTTCCCCCTCAGAAAGAACCGGAACCGGCCCGTGAGGGGAGCCCCGGTTTCCCCTCATGGAACCGGAATCGTCCCGTGACAGGAGCCCCGGTTCCCCCTCAGAAAGAACCGGAACCGGCCCGTGACAAGAGCCCAGTTCCCCCTCACAAGGAACCGGAACTGCCCCATGACAGGAGCCGGTTCGCCCTCATTAAACCGGAATCGTCCCGGGAAAAAACTTTGAGCTCCCCCCGTGACAGGAGCCCCGGTTCCCCCTCAGAAAGAACCGGAACCGCTCCATGAGGGGAGCCCCGGTTCGCCCTCAGAGAGAACCGGAACCGCTCCGTGACAGGAGCCCGGTTTCCCCTCATGAAACCGGAATCGTCCCGGCACAAAACTCCGAGCTCCCCCCGTGACAGGAGCCCCGGTTCCCCCTCAGAGAGAACTAGAACCGCCCCGTGACATGAGCCCAGTTCGCCCTCATGAAACCGGAATCGTCCCGGCACAAAACTCCGAGCTCCCCCCATGACAAGAGCGCGGTTCGCCCTCAGAGAGAACCGGAACCGCCCCGTGAGGGGAGCCCCGGTTCCCCTTCATGGAAGCGGAATCGTCCCGGGACAAAACTCCGAGCTCCCCCCGTGACAGGAGCCCCGGTTCCCCCTCAGAGAGAACCGGAACTGCCCCGTGACAGGAGCCCGGTTGGCTCTCAAGGAATCGGAATCGCCCCGTGAGGGGAGAGCCCGGTTTCCCCTCATGAAACCGGAATCGTCCCGGCACAAAACTCCGAGCTCCTCCCATGACAGGAGCCCCGGTTCCCCCTCAGAGAGAACCGGAATCGCTCCGTGAGGGGAGCCCCGGTTTCCCCTCATGGAATCGGAACCGCTCCGTGAGGGGAGCCCCGGTTCCCCCTCATGGAACCGGAATCGTCCCGGCACAAAACTCCAAGCTCCCCCCGTGACTGGAGCCCCGGTTCCCCCTCAGAAAGAACCGGAACTGCCCCGTGACAGGAGCCGGTTCGCCCTCATAGAACGGGAATCGTCCCGGCACAAAACTCCGAGCTCCCCCCGTGACAGGAGCCCCGGTTCCCCCTCAGAGAGAACCGGAACTGCCCCGTGACAGGAGCCCGGTTCACCCTCAGAGAGAACCGGAACTGCCCCGTGACAGGAGCCCGGTTCACCCTCATGAAACCGGAATCGTCCCGGCACAAAACTCCGAGCTCCCCCCGTGACAGGAGCCCCGGTTCCCCCTCAGAGAGAACCGGAACCGCCCCATGACATGAGCCCAGTTCGCCCTCATGAAACCGGAATCGTCCCGGCACAAAACTCCGAGCTCCCCCCATGACAAGAGCGCGGTTCGCCCTCAGAGAGAACCGGAACCGTCCCGTGAGGGGAGCCCCGGTTCCCCCTCACGGAATCGGAACCGCCCCGTGAGGGGAGAGCCCGGTTTCCCCTCACGAAACCGGAATCGTCCCGGCACTAAACTCCGAGCTCCCTCCATGACAAGAGCGCGGTTCGCCCTCAGAGAGAACCGGAACTGCCCCATGACAGGAGCCGGTTCGCCCTCAGGGACAACCGGAATCGTCCCGTGCTAAAACTCCGAGCTCCTCCCGTGACAGGAGCCCGGTTCCCCTCAGCAAGTGAACCGGAATCACGCCGAGCTCCCCCCCTTGACAGGAGCCCGCGCTCCCCCTCACACCGGGAACCGGAATCGCCCCGTGACAGGACAGCCCTGCCACAGCCATGGCGGAAGCGAGCGAGCTCTGACAGCCGGGCCGGCGGCGTGTGGGCACCGACCCCACCGTCCTTACCCAGCCGCGCCTCCGGGTGCCCCCAAAACCTCGGCAACCCTACCGGGATCCCTCGGGCCCGTACCTGAAGTAGTAGACATCGCTTTTACCGGCGCTCAGGCCCGACTTGCGGATCACCTCTTCCTTCTTCCAACCGGGAGGCAGCGCGGGACAGTCCATCCTGCCGGGCTTCTCCATGCGCCGGCCCGGCGGGACGGGGCCGCTCGGGCCCGGGATTGCCGGCCCGACTCGGCCGTTGGTTGTTGCCGGCGCCGTTCGCTGCTGCCGGCCCGGCTGGGCCCGGGGCCGGGACCCCGCGGCGATGGCGGAGCGGGCGCGCGGCGCCAGGAGCGCGGGCTGCGCGCGCAGCCGCCGGGGCGAGCCCGGCCCGGCCCGAGCGCGGCCTCCGAGCGGGGCAGAGCGGCCGCGCCGCACCATAGAGAGAAAGACAGCGGGGGCGGGACCGCGGCGGCCGCCGGGGCACGGCCGGGCTCGGAGCGGGAACCGTGAGGGGAAAGCATGGCGGCAGATTGAGGGGGAACGTGAGGGGGGAAGCGGAGCGGGAGCCATGGAGGGACCTCAGATCCCTGAGGGGGAGCCATGGCGGGACTCACGGTGGGACCGCTGAGCGGGACCCCTGAGGATAAACCGGAGCGGGATTCCTGAGGGGAAACCGGAGAGGGACCCGTGAGGGGGAGCCATGGCGGGATTCATGAGGGGAAACCATGGCGAGACCCCTGAGGGGGAGCCATGGCGGGATTCATGAGGGGAAACCGGAGACGGAGCTATGGCAGGACCCCTGAGGGGAAACCGGAGAGGGAAGCCTGAAGGGGAATCATGGTGAGAGCCCTGAAGGGAAACCATGGCGGGATTCATGAGGGGAAACCGGAGCCGGACCCTTAATAAGGGGGAAGCATGGCGGGATTCCTGAGGGGAAACCGGAGCGGGACCCTTAAAGGGAAACCATGGCGGGATTCATGAGGGGAAACCGGAGCGGGACCCTTAAGGGGGAAGCATGGCGGGATTCATGAGGGGAAACCGGAGCGGGATTTCTAAGGGAGAATCATGGCGAGACCCCTGAGGGGAAACCGGAGCGGGATTTCTGAGGGGAAATCATGGCGAGACCCCTGAGAGGAAACCGGAGCGGGATTCCTGAGAGAGAATCATGGCGAGACCCCTGAGGAAAAACCGGAGCGGGATTTCTAAGGGAGAATCATGGCGAGACCCATGAGGGGAAACCGGAGCGGGATTTCTGAGGGGAAATCATGGCGAGACCCCTGAGGGAAAACCGGAGCGGGATTTCTGAGGGAGAATCATGGCGAGACCCCTGAGGGAAAATGATGGCGGGATTCATGAGGGAGAATCATGGCGGGACCCCACAGGGACCCCAAGAAAACCGAATTCGCCATTTCCCTTCCCGGTTTTATCCATCCCGGCGCTAGGACCGAGCCCAAGGGCGGCCATACCACGTCCGGTGTCCTTCCCTTTGCCATTTCCGTTGCCGGTAACATCGGCGGGATCGGCTCCCGGGATAACGGCGGGAGCCGTGGAGGAGCCATTGCCGTGAGGGGCGAGCGCGGGAAAAGGGGAGGGTGGGGGGGGGGGGGGGGAGCCAAGATGGCGGCGGTCGTGAGGGGAAGCGGCGGCTGTGAGGGGAAGGCGCTTTTTGTTTGGAAAATAAAATGAAAATTGGAAATTGGAATCAAGTTTTGGAGGGTGTGATGGGAATTGTGTAAAAAAAAAAAAGTCCATTTAAAATCCCAGAAATTCTATTAAAAATCCCAAAAATTTCATTAAAAATTCTATTAAAACCCCTAAAAATTCCATTAAAAATTCCCCAAAAACCCCTAAAAAATTTCATTAAAACTCCGTAAAAAACCAGTAAAAATCCCAAAAATTCCATTAAAAATTCTATTAAAAACCCTACAAATTCCATTTAAAATTCCCTTAAAAATTCCATTAAAAATCCCTAAAAAAAACATTTTAAACCCCCAAAATTCCATTAAAAATTCCCTTAAAAACCCTAAAAAATTCCCTTAAAAATCCCAAAAAAACCCTAAAAAATTCCATTAAAAATCCGTAAAAAACCAGTAAAAATCACAAAAATTCCATTAAAAATCCCTAAAAACCCCTAAAAAATTACATTAAAAACCCCAAAAATTCCATTAAAAATTCCCTAAAAATTGCATTAAAAATCTCAAAAATTCCACTAAAAATTCCCTCAAAAATTCCATTAAAAACCCCCAAAAATTCCATTATAAATTCCCTAAAAACCCTAAAAAAATCCCTCAAAAAATTCCATTAAAAACCCCAAAAATTCCATTTAAAAATCCATTAAAAACCCCAAAAATTCCATTACAAATTCCCTAAAAAACCCTAAAAAATTCCATTAAAAATCCCTAAAAAACCCATTAAAAATCAAAAAAAAAATTCCATTAAAAATTCCCTAAAAGAACCCTAAAAAATTCCATTAAAAAACTCAAAAATTCCATTAAAAATTCCCTAAAAAATTCCATTAAAAGCCTCAAAAATTCCATTAAAAATTCCCTCAAAAATTCCATTGAAAACCCCAAAAATTCCATTAAAAATTCCATAAAAAACACCAAAAATTCCATTAAAAATTCCCTAAAACCCCCTAAAAATTCCATTTAAAAATCCCTTAAAAATTCCATTTAAAACCCCAAAATTTCCATTAAAAATTCCCTTTAAAATTCCAATAAAAACCCCAGAAATTCCATTAAAATTCAAAAAAAAAATCCCCAAAAATTCAATAAAAGTTCAATAAAAGTTCCTTTAAAAAACCCCAAAAATTCCATTAAAATTCCTTTAAAAAACTCCAAAAATCCCCTAAAAATCCCCAAAAACCCCCAAAAAATTCCATTAAAAATTGCAAAAAAATCCTTAAAAAATCCTAAAAAATTCCTAAAAAATCCCAAAAAATCCCAAAAATTCCTCCAAAAATTCCATAAAAATTTCTTATTTTAAATCCCAAAATATCCCAAAAATTCTTTTAAAATTTGGTAAAAAATTCCAAATAAATGAAAATTTTGCTGGTTTTTAAAAATAAAATTGATTTTTTTGTGTTGTTTTTTGGGGGGATTTTGGAGGGAAATTTGGGAATTTTTGGGGATTTTTAGGGGAATTTTTGGGGGATTTTTAGGGAAAATTTGGGGATTTTTTGGGAATTTTTAGGGGATTTTTTTTGGGATTTTTGGGTAAATTTTGGGGATCTATAGGGGAAATTTTGGGAATTTTGGGGGGAATTTTTGGGATTTTTTAAGGGAATTTTTGGGATTTTTAAGGGAATTTTTGGGGGATTTTTTGGGGACAATTAAAGGAAGAAATTTGAGAAATTTGCGAATTTTTAGGGGAATTTTTTGGGATTTTTGGGAGGAATTGAAGGAAAAAAATTGGAATTTTTGGGTTTTTTAGGGGAATTTTTGGGGATTTTTGGGGGGGAATTGAAGGAAGAAATTTGAGAAATTGGGGGATTTTGGGGGATTTTTTGGGGATTTATTGGGGAAATTTTGGGGATTTTTGGGGGGAATTTTTGGGGAATTTTGGGGACAATTGAAGGAAGAAATTTGGGAATTTTTAGGGGAATTTTTGGGGATTTTTGGGAGGACTTAAAGGGAAAAAATGGGAAATTTTGGATTTTTTAGGGGAATTTTTTGGGATTTTTTGGGGGGAATTGAAGGAAGAAATTTGGGAAATTTGGGGATTTTTTGAGGGAATTTTTGAGATTTTTCGGGAATTTTGTGGATTTTTTGGAGGGAATTGAAAAAAATTTGGGAATTTCGAGGATTTTTGGGGGGAATTTTGGGATTTTTAAGGGAAATTTAGGGTGAGTTTATGGGAAAATTTTGGGATATTTTTGGGGAAATTTTGGGGGATTTTTGGGGGGAATTTTGGGATTTTTAAGGGAAATTTTGGGTGATTTTTTGGGAAAATTTTGGGATATTTTGGGGGAAATTTTTGGGGATTTTTAGGGGAAAGTTTTGGGGATTTTTTGGAGGAATTGAAGGAAATAAATGGGGATTTTTTTGGGGATTTCTTGGGGCAAATTGAAGAAAGAAATTTGGGGAATTTTTGGAGATTTTTAAGGGGATTTTTGGGGGAATTTTTGGGAATTTTTTGGGAAATTTTGGGGATTTTTTGGGGAGGAATTGAAGGAAGAAAATTGGGAATTTTGGGGATTTTTATGAGAATTTATGAGCCTGAGGGGACAAGAGAAAAACCCTGAGAATTTTTTTGGAATTTCTGAGTTTTTTTATGGGAATTTCAGGACATTTTTGGGGTTTTTTTTTTAATTTTTGGGGTTTTTTTCTGGCTTAAATTCCCGATTTTTCTCTGAGCCTGAGGGGGACCGGAGCCTGAGGGGAACCCCGAGCCTGAGGGGAGGCGGAGCCTGAGGGGAAAGGGAAAAAAACGGAGGAAATTTTGGAATTTTTGGGGGTTTTTTTTTGGGATTTCACGACTTTTTGGGGGGTTTTTTTAATTTTTGGGGGTTTTTTCTGGCTTAAATTCCCAATTTTTCCTTGAATGTGAGGGGACCCAGAGCCTGAGGGGGCCGCAGACCATGAGGGAAAACCCTGAGGAATTTTTTGGGATTTTGGGGTTTTTTGGGATTTCAGGAGCTTTTTGGGGGTTTTTTTAGTGGATTTCACAACTTTTTTGGGGGTTTTTTGTTGAATTTTTTGATTTTTTTCTGGCTCTAAATCCCGATTTTTCCTTGAATCTGAAGGGACCCGGAGCGTGAGGGGGACGCCGAGCCTGAGGGGAGGCGGAGCCTGAGGGGAAAGGGAAAAAAAAAGAGGAATTTTTTTAATTTTTGGGGTTTTTTTGGGATTTCGGGAGTTTTTTAGGTATTTTTGGGGTTTTTTTCTGGCTTAAATTCCCGATTTTTCTCTGAGCCTGAGGGGACCCCGAGCCTGAGGGGAAAGGCGGGAAAACCTGCGGGGGCCCGGAGCCTGAGGGGAGGCGGAGCCTGAGGGGAAAGGGGAAAAAATTAGGAAATTTTGGAAATTTGGGGTTTTTTTTTTGGGATTTCGGGACTTTTTAAGGTTTTTTTGTGGATTTTTGGTATTTTTTTCAGGCTTAAATTCCCAATTTTTCTTAAATTTGAGGGGACCAGGAGCGTGAGGGGAACCCCGAGCCTGAGGGGGCTGCAGACCCTGAAGGGAAACAGAAAAAACCCTGAGGAATTTTTTTGGATTTTGGGGTTTTTTTTTGATTTCACGACTTTTTGGGGGGTTTTTTATGAATTTTTGGATTTTTTTCTGTCTCTAAATCCCGATTTTTCTCCCATCCTGAGGGGACCCCGAGCCTGAGGGGAAAGGCGGGAAAACCTGCGGGGGCCCGGAGCCTGAGGGGAGGCGGAGCCTGAGGGGAAAGGGGAAAAAAATGAGGAAATTTTGGAATTTTTGGGGTTTTTTTTTGGGATTTCGGGACTTTTTAAAGTATTTTTGGGGATTTTTGGATTTTTTACTGTCTCTAAATCCCGATTTTTCTCCGATCCTGAGGGGACCCCGAGCCTGAGGGGAAAGGCGGGAAAACCTGCGGGGGCCCCGAGCCTGAGGGGAGGCGGAGCCTGAGGTGAAAAGGAAAAAAAATGAGGAAATTTTGGAATTTTTTGGGTTTTTTTGGGATTTCGGGTCTTTTTAAGGTATTTTTTGGGGATTTTGGGTTTTTTTTTCTGACTCTAAATCCCGATTTTTCTCCGATCCTGAGGGGACCCCGAGCCTGAGGGGAAAGGCGGGAAAACCTGCGGGGGCCCCGAGCCTGAGGGGAGGCGGAGCCTGAGGGGAAAGGGGAAAAAATGAGGAATTTTTTTAATTTTTGGGGTTTTTTTGGGATTTCAGGACTTTTTAAGGTATTTTTGGGAGGTTTTTGGTTTTTTTTTTCTGGCTTAAATTCCCCATTTTTCCTTGAATCTGAGGGGACCCCGAGCTGGAGCCTGAGGGGAAGGGGAAAAACCCTGAAGAATTTTTTGTAATTTCTGGATTTTGTTGGAATTTCAGGATTTTTTTTAGATTTTTTTTAGGGGATTTCAGGACTTTTAAAGAATCTTTTTGGTATTTTCTTTTTTTTTTTTTTTTAATTTAAATCCCAATTTCCCCCCGATCCCCTGAGGGAATCCCGCCGCTGAGGGAAAAGGCGGGAAAACCTGAGGGGACCCTGAGGGGAAACGAAAAAAACCCCGAGAAATTTTTACAATTTCTATTTTTTAATGGGAATTTCAGGACTTTTTCTTGAATTTCTTTAATTTTTGGGCACTTTTTTGCCAACTTTTCCCACCTTGAGGCCGCTCGAACCTTGCCGGAGCTTCTCCCTCACGTATCCGCCGCCATCTTGGATCTCGTGTGCAGAACAGGTAATTTCCGCTATTTTTTTATCTTTTTATTCCGGATGTTTTTAATATTTATTGTAAATATTTGTGTTGATAAAATGTTCGTGGTTTTTCCTTGTTATTTTCCTGCTTTTTTTATTGGTTTTCCGCCCATTTTTCCCAATTTCCCCCCCGATTTCCCCCCGGATTTTATCCCATTTTCTCCCCGCCCCCCCCACTTTTTCCCCATTTTTCCTCATTTTTCTTCATTTTCCCCAATTTTTCCAGATTTTCTCCTGATTATATCTCACTTTTTTCCCTATTTTCCGGGCATTTTCCTGTTTTTCCCAGTTTCTCCTGATTTTTTCCTGATTTTATCCCATTTTTCCCCCATTTTTCCATTATTTTCCTATTTTTTCCTGTTTTTTCCCCCTATTTTTCCCTGCTTTTCCCCCATATTTTATCTGATTTTTTCCATGATTTCTCCCCATAATATTCCAGAATATTCCCACATTTATTTCTTGGTGTCTTTCAAATTTTATTAATTTTAATTTTTGGGATTTGATTCTTTCTTTCCTGACTTTGGAAATTTCTCCCCAATTTCCCTCCTTTTTCCCCATTTAATTCCCATTTTCCCCACATTTTGCCCCAATTTTTCCCCATTTTCTCCCCAATTTTTTCTCCATTATTTCCCCCATTTTTCCCCATTTTCCCCCCATATTTCCCCCATATTTTCCCCCAATTTCCCCCCATATTTCCCCCATTTTATTCTTCCCAATTTCCCCCCATATTTTCCCCCATTTTATTCCCATTTTCCCCCAATTTCTCCCCCTATTTTTCCCACCATTTTATTCCAAATTTCCCCCCCATTTCCCCCCATATTTCCCCCCATTTTCCCCATATTTTCCCCCATATTTCCCCCATTTTATTCCCATTTTATTCCCATTTTCCCCCAAATTCTCCCAAATTTTCCACAATTTCCCCCATATTCCCCATTTTTCCCCATTTCCCCCATTTTTTCCCATTTTCCCCCATTTTCCCCCCCATTTTTCCCTCAATTTTTCCCTTCATTTTTTACCATTTTTCTCCTCATTTCTCCCATTTTTCCCCCCCATTTTCCCCCAAATTTTTCCCCATTTTTCTCCCAATGTTTCCCCTCATTTTCCCCATTTTTCTCCTCAATTTTTCCCCATTTTCCCCATTTTTTTCTCATTTTTTCCCTCAATTTTCCCCCATTTTCCCCCATTTTCCCCCTCATTTTTTCCCATTTTTCTCCTCAATTTTTCCCATTTTTCCCCAATTTTTCCCCTCAATTTTTTCCCACTTTTGTGCCCATTTTTCCCCTCAATTTTTCCCTTTTTTTCCCATTTTTCCCCTCATTTTCCCCCATTCCCCTCAATTTTTCCCCCATTTTTCCCCCATTTTCTCCCATTTTTTCACCCATTTTCCCCATTTTTTCCCTCAATTTCCCCCATTTTTCTCCCCATTTTCCCCCAATTTTTTGTCATTTTTTCCCCATTTTTCCCCCCAATATTTCCCTTCATTTTTTGCCATTTTTCTCCTCTTTTTTCCCCCATTTTTTCCCCATTTTCCCCCCATTTTCTCCCCATTTTTCCCCATTTTTCTCCCCGTTTTCCCCCCCATTTTTTGTCATTTTTTTTCCCATTTTCCCCCCAATTTTTCCACATTTTTCACCCATTTTTCCCCTCAATGTTTCCCATTTTTATTCTCCTTTTCCCTCAATTTTTTCCCATTTTTCTCCTCATTTTTTTCCCATTTTTCCCTCAATTTTTCCCTTCATTTTTCCCATTTTTCTCCTCATTTTTTGCCATTTTATTCTCTTTTTTTGGCCATTTTTATTCTCATTTTCCCCCCCCATTTTTCCCCATTTTTTTTGTCATTTTTCTCATTTTTTCCCCCTTTTTCCCCATTTTCCCCTCATTTATTTCCCCTTTTTTTTTCTCATTTTTCCCATTTTCCCCCCAATTTTTCCCCTCATTTTTTCCCTTTTTTTCCCACTTTTTCTCCTCATTTTTTGCCATTTTATTCTCATTTTTTGGCCATTTTTATTCTCATTTTCCCCATTTTTCCCATCAATTTTCCCCCATTTTTCCCCATTTTCCCCCCATTTTCCCCCTCATTTTTTTCCCATTTTTCCCCCAATTTTTCCCTTCATTTTTTCCCATTTTTCTCCTCATTTTTTGCCATTTTATTCTCATTTTTTGGCCATTTTTCTCCCCCTTTTCCCCCAATTTTTTGTCATTTTTTCCCCCATTTTTCCCCCAATTTTCCCCTTCATTTTTTGCCATTTTCCCCCTCATTTTTTCCCATTTTTTTTCATTTTTCCCCCCATTTCCCCCCCCATTTTTTCCCTTTTTTTTCCCCCTTTTTCCCCCCCATTTTCCCCCCATTCCCCCCCTACAAATTCTCATTCCCCCCCTTCTTTTTTTACCCATTTTTCACTTTATTTCTCCAAAAAAAAAAAACAAAAAAAAAACCAAAATTCAACATTTTTAGGCACAAAATCCACAGTGTGGAAGCGACTTGAACCAGGCCATCCCTGGCTGGAAAATTCCCAAATTTTCCACCGTTTTCTATGGAATTTTTGGAATTTTTTTCGGGAATTTGGGGGGCATTTTAAGGAATTTTCAGGGAATTTTTTCGGGGTTTTTCAGGCGTCTGCGCCCATGGAATGACTCAGACTTGTCGAAATTTTCACCAAAATTTTTCCTTTTTTTCTCGCCGCCAGCCCAGGGCAACGGGAGGGGTTTGGCCACAGCTGCAAAATAAAAAAAAACAACAAAAAAACCCAAAAAATTTCCTCAAAATTTGCATTTTTTAATGGGAAAAAATCCATTTTTTAAGGGTTTTTAAAGGGTTTTATACGGATTTTTTGTCCCTTTTTTTCCCCTATTTTATTCCAAATTTTTCCCAATTTATTCCAAATTTTTTCCCAATTTATTTCAAATTTTTCCCCAATTTTCCCCCAATTTTTTTGCAATTTTCCCCAATTTAACCCATTTTTTCCCCATTTTTTTCCCAAATTTTCCTCCATTTCTCCCCAATTTTTTCCCAAATTTCCCCCAATTTTCCCCCATTTCTTCCCCAAATTTTCCCCCATTTTCCCCCTATTTTATTTCAAATTTTTTTCCAATTTTCACAATTTTCCCCGAATTTTTCCCAAATTTTCCCCAATTTTCCCCACAATTTTTTCCCCAATTTCTCCCCAATTTTTTCCCCATTTTTCCCTATTTTATCCCAATTTTTCCCCATTTTTCCCCAAAATTTCCCCATTTTTCCCCTATTTTATTCCAAATTTTTCCATATTTATTTCAAAATTTTCCCAAATTTTTCCCCAATTTTTCCCAATTTTTTCCAATTTTTCCCCCATTTTCCCCACAATTTTTCCCAATTTCTCCCCCAATTTTCCCCACAATTTTTTCCCAATTTCTCCCCAATTTTTTCCCAATTTTTCCCCATTTTTTCCCCGAATTTCCCCCCATTTTTCCCCTATTTTATTCCAAATTTTTTTGCAATTTATTCCAATTTTTCCCAAACTTTTCCCCAATTTTTCCCAATTTTTTCCAATTTTTCCCCCCATTTTCCCCAATTTTCCCCCACAATTTTTCCCAATTTTCCCAAATTTCCCCCCCCTTTTTTCCCAATTTTTGCCCCAATTTTCCCCCAATTTTCCCCCAATTCTTCCCCTAATTTCCCCCATTTTTCCCCTATTTTATTCCAAATTTTTCCGCAATTTATTTCAAATTTTTGCCAAATTTTCCCCCAATTTTCCCAATTTTTTCCCAATTTTTCCCCAATTTTCCCCACAATTTTTCCCAATGTATTTCAAATTTTTTTCCCAATTTTCACAATTTTCCCCCAATTTTTTCCCCATTTTTCCCCAATGTTTTCCCAATTTCTCCCCAATTTTTCCCTATTTTATCCCAATTTTTTCCAATTTATTTCAAATTTTTCTCCATTTTAGCCCAAATTTCTCCCCAATTTCCTACAACTTTTTCCCAAATTTTCCCAATTTTTCCCCAATGTTTTCCCAATTTCTCCCCTATTTTTCCTGATTTTATCCCAATTTTTTCCCAATTTATTTAAAATTTTTCTCCATTTTAGCCCAAATTTCTCCCCAATTTTTCCCAATTTTTTCCATTTTTTCCCAAATTTCTCCCCAATTTTTCCCCCAATTTTCCTCAAATTCTCCCCAACTTTTTTCCCAATTTATTTCAAATTTTTCCCCAATTTTTCCCCAATTTTTCCCAATTTCTGCCCAATTTTTCCCTATTTTATCCCAATTTTTTCCCATTTATTTCAAATTTTTCTCCATTTTAGCCCAAATTTCTCCCCAATTTTCCTACAACTTTTTCCCAAATTTTCCCAATTTTTCCCCAATTTTTTCCCCCTTTTTTCCCCAGTTTTCCCCCAATTTTTCCCCAAAATTTCCCAAATTTTCCCCCCAATTTTCCCCAATTCTTCCCCTAATTTTCCCCCATTTTTCCCCTATTTTATTCCAATTTTTCCCAATTTATTTCAAATTTTTTCTCTATTTTCCCCCAATTTTTTCTCCAATTTTTCATGAATTTTTTCCCAATTTCTCCCCAATATTTTCCCAATTTTTCCCCAATTTTTCCCAATTTTTCCCGATTTTATCCCAATTTTTTCCAATTTATTTCAAATTTTTCTCAATTTTCCCCCAATTTTTTCTCCAATTTTCCCAATTTTTCCTCAATTTTTTCCCAATTTCTCCCCAATTTTTCCCAATTTTTCCCGATTTTATCCAAATTTTTTCCAATTTATTTCAAATTTTTTCTCAATTTTCCCCCCATTTTTCCTCAATTTTTTCCCAATTTCTCCCCAATTTTTCCCAATTCTTCCCGATTTTATCCCAATTTTTTCCAATTTATTTCAAATTTTTTCTCAATTTTCCCCAATTTTTCCCCCAATTTTTTCCCAATTTTTCCTCAATTTTTTCCCAATTTCTCCCCAATTTTTCCCAATTCTTCCCGATTTTATCCAAATTTTTTCCAATTTATTTCAAATTTTTCCCAAATTTTCCCCCATTTTTCCCCCAATTTTTCCCCCATTTTCCCCCCCATTTTCCCCCCAATTTTTCCCCCCATTATTTCCCCAATTTTCCCCCCATTTTCCCCCCAAATTTTTCCCCCATATTTCCCATTTTTATTCAATTTTTTCCCCATTTTCCACCCAATTTTCCCCCCAATTTCCCCCCAATTTCCCCCATTTTATTCTATTTTTCCCCCAATTTCCCCCATTTTTCCCCAATTTTCCCCCAATTTTCCCCCAAGTTTCCCCCAATTTCC
>NW_027269469.1:0-28897 GCF_023055355.1 Agelaius tricolor | reverse complement strand
GGGGCCCCCAAATTTTGGGGTTTTGGTTTTTTGGGTTTTTTTGGAATCCCCAAATTTTGGGTTTTTGGGATTTTGGCCCCCAAATTTTGGCCTTTTTGGGGTCCCCGGATTTGGGGATTTTTGGGTTTTTGGGTTTTTGGAATCCCCAAATTTTGGCATTTCTGGGATTTTGGGATCCCCAAATTTTGGGGTTTTGGGTTTTTTTGGGTTTTTGGGTTTTTTTGGTTTTTTTTGGAATCCCAAATTTTGGTGTTTTTGGGGTTTTGGGGTCCCCAAATTTGGCGGTTTTTTTGGGTTTTTTTGGGTTTTTGCAATCCCCAAATTTTGGTTTTTTTTGCGGATTTTGGGGATTTTGGAATCCCCAAATTTTGGTTTTTTGGCTTTTTGGGATTTTGGGTCCCCAAATTTGGTTTTTTTTGGGATTTTGGGGTCCCCAAATTTGGTTTTTTTGGGGTTTTTTGGGGTTTTTGGGTCTCACCTGGGCTCGGCCTTTTTGCACTTGAATTTCTTACCTGGGGAGAGAGCGCGGGGTCGGGAGGGACCCGAAAATGGGGAAAATTGGGGAAATTTGGGAATTTTTGGGGATTTTTGGGAAATTTTGGGGAATTTTGGGAATTTTTGGGGGATTTTTGGGAATTTTTGGGGGATTTTGGGGGAAATTTGGGGATTTTTGGGGGGAATTTCACGGGAATTTGGGGCATTTTAGAGAAATTTTGGGATTTTTGGGGAATTTGGGGGGAATTTGGGGGGAATTTTGGGATTTTGGGGGAGTTTGGATTTTTGGGGACTTTTTGAAGGAATTTTTGGGGAATTTTTGGGAGATTTTGGGGCCATTTTAGGAGAATTTGGGGGGATTTTGGGGAGATTTTGGGATTTTTGGGGGAATTTCAGGGGAATTTGGGATTTTTGAGGAATTTTGGGATTTTTGGGGGAATTTTTGGGGAAATTTTTGGGGGATTTTAGGAGAATTTGGGGGCCATTTTGGGATTTTGGGAATTTGGGGATTTTTGGGGGAATTTCATGGGAATTTGAGGAGATTTTGGGGAGTTTTGGGGGATTTTAGGAGAATTTGGGGGGCATTTTGGGATTTTGGGAATTTGGGGGATTTTTTGGGATTTTTGGGGATTTTGAGATTTTCGGGGGAATTTCAGGGGGAATTTGGGAATTTTGGGGAAAATTTGGGGGGAATTTTTTGGGGCCATTTAGGAGAATTTGGGGAAATTTTGGGATTTTTGGGGGAATTTTTGAAGGAATATTTGGGGAATTTTAGGGAGATTTTGGGGAAATTTTTGGGGGGATTTTGGGGGAATTTGGGGGGGGGGAACTTTGGGATTTTGGGGGAGAATTTTGGGGAGATTTTGGGATTTTTGGGGGAATTTTGGGGGAATTTTGGAGGAATTTTGGAGGAATTTTGGAGGAATTTTGGGGAAATTTTGGGGGAATTTTTTGGGGATTTTAGGAGAATTTTAGGGGGGAATTTTGGGGATTTTGGGGGAGTTTTGGGGGAATTTTTGGGAAATTTTGGGGGAATTTTTGGGGATTTTTGGGGGAATTTTTGGGGGATTTTAGGAGGAATTTGGGGGAAAATTTTGGGGGATTTTAGGGAAATTTGGGGAATTTTTGGGAGAATTTGGGGGAGAATTTGGGATATTTGGGGAATTTTGGGAATTTTAGGGAGATTTTGGGGGAATTTTTGGGGGATTTTAGGAGAACTTGGGGGGAATTTTGGGAATTTGGGGGAAATTTGGGAATTTTGGGGGATTTTTTGGGGGAATTTGGGGGAAATTTGGGAATTTTTGGGGACTTTTGGAGGAATTTTTGAAGGAATTTTTGGGGAATTTTGGGGCCATTTTAGGAGAATTAGGGGGGAATTTTGGGATTTTGGGGGAGAATTTTGGGGAGATTTTGGGATTTTTGGGGGGAATTCCAGGGGAATTTGGGGAAATTTTGGGGATTTGGGATTTTTGGGGAATTTTTGGGAATTTGGGGAATTTTAGGAAATTGTGGGGGGAATTTTTCGGGGATTTTAGGAGAATTGGGGGGGGGAATTTGGGGATTTTGGGGGGAGAATTTGGATTTTTTGGGGGAATTTCAGGAAATTTGGGGAAATTTTGGGAACGTTGGGGGAATTTTCGGGGAATTTTGGGGGAATTTGGGGGAGAATTTGGGGGATTTTGGGGGAATTTTTGGGGTTTTGGGATCTTTTGGTGTTTTGGGGGAATTTTTTGGGAATTTTTGGGGATTTTTTGGATTGGGATTTTGGGGGCATTTTGGGGTTGGGAATTTTGGGGTTTTTGGGACAATTTTGGGGAATTTTTGGGGCAGTTTTTGGGGTGGGGATTTTTGGGGAATTTTGGGGGCATTTGGGGATTTTTGGGGTTGGGAATTTTGGGGTTTTGGGGGAAGTTTTGGGGAATTTTTGGGGGGAATTTTTGGAATTTTAGGGTGGGGATTTCTTGGATTTTTTGGGGTTTTTTTTGGGGAATTTTTGGGGTTTTTGGGCCAGGATTTTTTGGGGTTCTTGGGAAGGGTCCAGGGGAGGATTTTGGGGGTCCTGGGGGGGTTTTGGGGTCGGGGATTTTTGGGGCATTTTGGGGCAATTTGGGGGCTTTTTAGGGTTGGGAATTTTGGGGGGGGGGTTTTGGGGCACTTTTGGGGGGAATTTTTGGGGTTTTTGGGGTTGGGATTTTTGAGGGTTTTTAGGGCACTTTTGGGGGAATTTTTGGGGTTTTTGGGGCGGGGATTTTTGGGTTTTTTTGGGGAATTTTTGGGGTTTTCGGGGTTGGGAATTTTGGGGAATTTGGGGCATTTTGGGATTTTTGGGGTTGGGAATTTTGGGGTTTTTGGGGCACTTTTGGGGGAATTTTGGGGGTTTTTGGGGTTGGGATTTTTGAGGGTTTCTAGGGCAGTTTTGGGGGATTTTGGGGGGAATTTTTGGGAGATTTTTGGGGCATTTTGGGGTTGGGATTTTGGGGTTTTTTGGGGAAGTTTGGGGGGGATTTTTGGGATCTGGGAGGTTTTGGGGGGTTTGGGATTTTTGGGGTTTTTGGGGCGTTTTTGGGGGCGTTTTTGGGAATTTTTGGGTGGGGATTTTTTGGGTTTTTTGTGGGAATTTTTAGGGATTTTGGGGCACGGGATTTTTTGGGGTTTTTGGGGCACTTTTGGGGAAATTTTGGGGGTTTTTGGGTGCAGATTTCTTGGATTTTTTGGGGCAATTTTGGGGTTTTTGGGGCCGGGATTTTTTGGGGTTCTTGGGGCACCTTTGGGGCATTTTGGGTTGGGATTTTGGGGTTTTTTGGGGGAATTTTGGGATTTTTGGGGCGGGGATTTTGGGGTTTTTGGGGTCAATTTGAGGGAATTTTGGGGAATTTTGGGCAGTTTTTGGGGGTTGGGATTTTTTGAGGGTTTTTTAGGGCACTTTGTGGGGGAATTTTTGGGGTTTTTGGGGTGAAGATTTTTGGGATTTTTGGAGCAATTTGGGGATTTTTTGGGGTTTTCGGGGGGTTTTCAGGTCAGGATTTTTTGGGCCTTTTGGGACAATTTTGGGGGAAATTTTGGGGTTTTTGGGTGCAGATTTCTTGGATTTTTTGGGGCAGTTTTGGGGGTTTTGGGGCCGGGATTTTTTGGGGTTCTTGGGAAGGTTCAGGGGAGGATTTTGGGGTCCAGGGGGATTTTGGGATTGGGATTTTGGGGCATTTTGGGATTTTTTGGGGTCCTGGAGGTTTCTTGGAGTTTGGGATTTTTGGGGCACTTTTGGGGGAATTTTTGGGGTTTTTGGGGGTGAAGTTTTTGGGATTTTTGGAGCAATTTTGGGGATTTTTTTTGTGTTTTTGGGGGTTTTCAGGTCAGGATTTTTTGGGCCTTTTGGGACAATTTTGGGGGAATTTTTGGGGTTTTTGGGGTCGGGATGTTTTGGGGATTTTGGGGTCAGTTTGGGGGAATTTTGGGGGGTTTGGGGCAGTTTTTGGGCTTGGGATTTTTGAGGGTTTTTAGGGCACTTTTGGGGGAATTTTTGGGATTTTTGGGTGGGGATTTTTTGGATTTTTTGGGGAATTTTTGGGGCACTTTGGGGTTGGGATTTTTGGGGTTTTTAGGGCACTTTTGGGGGATTTTTGGGGGGGGTTTGTGGGGTTTTGGGGGCACTTTTGGGGGAATTTTTGGGGCAGTTTTTGGGGTTGGGGATTTTTGGGGAATTTTGGGGCATTTTGGGGATTTTTGCGGTTGGGAATTTTGGGGTTTTGGGGAAGTTTTGGGGAATTTTGGGGGGAATTTTTGGAATTTTAGGGTGGGGATTTCTTGGATTTTTCGGGGTTTTTTTGGGGAATTTTTGGGATTTTAGGGCCGGGATTTTTTGGGGTTCTTGGGAAGGTTCCAGGGGAGGATTTTGGGATCCTGGGGGGGTTTTTGGGGTTTGGGATTTTTGGGGCATTTTGGGGGCATTTTGGGGTTGGGAATTTTGGGGATTTTTGGGGCATTTTGGGGGAGTTTTTGGGGATTTTGGGGTGGGGATTTTTTGGGTTTTTTTGGGGAATTTTTGGGGTTTTTGAGGGGATTTTGGAGAGGTTTTGGGTGGGGATTTTTTGGGGTTTTTTGGGGAATTTTTGGGGTTTTCGGGGTTGGGAGTTTTGGGGTTTTTGGGGGAGTTTTTGGGGTTTTTGGGTGGGGATTTCATGGAGTTTTTGGGGAATTTTTGGGGGTTTTTGGGTGGGGATTTTTTGGATTTTTTGGGGCATTTTTTGGGATTTCGGGGCCGGGATTTTTTGGGGTTTTTTGGGGTTTTTGGGGCCGGGATTTTTTGGGGTTCTTGGGCCGGGTCCGGGGGAGGATTTTGGGGTCCCGGGGGGGTTTTGGGGTTGGGATTTTTGGGGCATTTTGGGGCATTTTGGGGTTGGGATTTTTGGGGTTTTTGAGGGAATTTTTGGGGGCACTTTTGGGGGAATTTTTGGGATTTTTGGGGCGGGGATTTTTGGGGTTTTTGGGGAAGTTTGGGGGGATTTTTGGGGTCCTAGGGAGGTTTTGGGGTGGGGATTTTTGGGGAATTTTGGGGCATTTTGGGGTTGGGATTTTTGGGATTTTTGGGGGAATTTTTGGGATTTTTGGGGCGGGGATTTTTGGGGATTTTGGGGTCAGTTTGGGGGAATTTTGGGGTGTTTGGGGCAGCTTTTGGGGTTGGGATTTTTGAGGGTTTTTGGGGCACTTTTGGGGGAATTTCTGGGATTTTTGGGGCCGGGATTTTTGGGGAATTTTGGGGCATTTTGGGGAGGTTTTGGGGTGGGGATTTTGGGGTTTTTTGGGGGAATTTTTGGGGTTTTTGAGGGGATTTTGGAGAGGTTTGGGGTGGGGATTTTTTGGGGTTTTTTGGGGAATTTTTGGGGTTTTCGGGGTTGGGAGTTTTGGGGTTTTTGGGGGAGTTTTTGGGATTTTTGGGTGGGGATTTCTTGGATTTTTGGGGTTTTTTTGGGGAATTTTTGGGGATTTTGGGGCCGGGATTTTTTGGGGTTCTTGGGCCGGGTCCAGGGGAGGATTTTGGGGTCCCGGGGGGGTTTTGGGGTCGGGGATTTTTGGGGCATTTTGGGATTTTTTGGGGTCCTGGAGGTTTCTTGGAGTTTGGGATTTTTGGGGCACTTTTGGGGGAATTTTTGGGATTTTTGGGGTTGGGATTTTTGGGGAATTTTGGGGCATTTTGGGGATTTTTGGGGTTGGGAATTTTGGTCATTTTGGGGAAGTTTGGGGGGGATTTTTGGGATCCTGGGAGATTTTTGGGGTTTGGGATTTTTGGGGCACTTTTGGGGGAATTTTTGGGATTTTTGGGGCGGGGATTTTTGGGGTTTTTGGGGTCAATTTGGGGGAATTTTGGGGGGTTTGGGGCAGTTTTTGGGGTTGGGATTTTTGAGGGTTTTTGGGGCACTTTTGGGGGAATTTTTGGGGTTTTTGGGGTGAAGATTTTTGGGATTTTTGGAGCAATTTTGGGGATTTTTTTGGGGTTTTCGGGGGTTTTCAGGTCAGGATTTTTTGGGCCTTTTGGGACAATTTTGGGGGAATTTTTGGGGTTTTTGGGACAATTCTGGGGGAATTTTGGGGGCTTTGGGGCAGTTTTTGGGCTTGGGATTTTTGAGGGTTTTTAGGGCACTTTTGGGGGAATTTTTGGGATTTTTGGGTGGGGATTTTTTTGATTTTTTGGGGAATTTTTGGGGTTTTTGGGGTGGGGATTTTTTGGGGTTCTTGGGGAAGTTTGGGGGGGATTTTTGGGGTCCCGGGGGGGTTTTGGGGTGGGGATTTTTGGATTTTTTGGGGAATTTTTGGGGTTTTTGGAATTCTTTGGGGTCCTCGAGGGTTTTTGGGATTTGGGATTTTTGGGGCACTTTTGAGGGCGTTTTTGGGGCAATTTTCGGGATTTTTTTGGGGTTTTCTGGGGTTTTGAACTTGGGATTTTTGGGGCACTTTTGGGGAATTTTGGGGGAATTTTTGGGGCAGTTTTTGGGGTTGGGATTTTTGGGGCATTTTGGGGCATTTTGGGGTTGGGAATTTTGGGGGTTTTGGGGCACTTTTGGGGGAATTTTTGGGATTTTTGGGGTTTGGGATTTTTGGGGCAGTTTTGGGGGAATTTGTGGGGGTTTTGGGGGGATTTTGGAGAGGTTTTGGGTGGGGATTTTTTTGGGTTTTTTGAGGAATTTTGGGGATTTTCAGGCTTGGGAATTTTGGGATTTTTGGGGGAATTTGGGGGGTTTTTGGGGTGGGGATTTTTTGGGTTTTTGGGGAATTTTTGGGGTTTTTGGGGCCGGGATTTTTTGGGGATTTTGGGGCAGTTTTGGGGGATTTTTGGGGGGGGTTTGTGGGGTTTTTGGGGCACTTTTGGGGCATTTTTTGGGATTTCGGGGCTGGGATTTTTTGGGTTTTTTGGGGTTTTTGGGGCCGGGATTTTTTGGGGTTCTTGGGAAGGTTCTGGGGAGGATTTGGGGGTCCCGGGGGGTTTTTGGGGTTTGGGATTTTTGGGGCATTTTGGGGCATTTTGGGGTTGGGATTTTTGGGGTTTTTGAGGGAATTTTTGGGGGCACTTTTGGGGGAATTTTTGGGATTTTTGGGGCGGGGATTTTTGGGGTTTTTGGGGAAGTTTGGGGGGATTTTTGGGGTCCTAGGGAGGTTTTGGGGTGGGGATTTTTTGGGCAGTTTTGGGGAATTTTTGGGTGGGGATTTTTTGGGTTTTTTGGGGAGTTTTGGGGGAATTTTTGTGGTTTTTGGGGTAGGGATTTTTGGGGTTTTTAGGGCACTTTTGGGGGAATTTTTGGGTGGGGATTTCATGGATTTTTTAGGGCAGTTTTTGGGGGTTTTTGGGTGGGGATTTCTTGGAGTTTTTGGGGAATTTTTGGGATTTCGGGGCCGGGATTTTTTGGGGTTTTTTGGGGTTTTTGGGGCCGGGATTTTTTGGGGTTCTTGGGCCGGGTCCGGGGGAGGATTTTGGGGTCCCGGGGGGATTTTGGGGTCCCGGGGGGGTTTTGGGGTTGGGATTTTTGGGGCATTTTGGGGCATTTTGGGGTTGGGATTTTTGGGGTTTTTGAGGGAATTTTTGGGGGCACTTTTGGGGGAATTTTTGGGATTTTTGGGGCGGGGATTTTTGGGGTTTTTGGGGAAGTTTGGGGGGATTTTTGGGGTCCTAGGGAGGTTTTGGGGTGGGGATTTTTTGGGGCATTTTTGGGGAATTTTTGGGGGAATTTTTGGGATTTTTGGGTGGGAATTTCATGGATTTTTCAGGGAATTTTTGGGGATTTCGGGGTGGGGATTTTTGGGGCACTTTTGGGGGAATTTTTGGGATTTTGGGGCCGGGATTTTTTGGGGTTCTTGGGAAGGTTCCAGGGCAGGATTTTGGGGTCCCGGGGGGGTTTTTGGGGTCGGGGATTTTTGGGGTCACTCACTGAGGGCGATCAGCACCCCCAGCACGAACATGACGATGCTCAGGATCAGCCCCGCCAGCCGCAGCGATTCGTAATCTGGGCACCCCCAAAAAGCCCCGAAATCAACCCAAAAACGCCCTCGGGACCCCCGGAAATGAATTCCCCGCCCCCCAAAACCCCCGGGGACCCCAAAACCCCGAAAAAATTCGCCCCAAAATCGCCCGAAAAACTCAAAATTCACCAAAATCCAAAATTCAACAGAAAATCACCTCAAAAGTCCCAAAATTGCCCCAAATTCGCCCCAAAATCGACCCAAAATCGACCCAAAAACCCCAAAAATGAAATTCCTGACCTTAAAACCCAAGGAGACCCAAAAACCCCAAAAATTCACCCCAAAATCGCCCGAAAAACTCAAAATTCACCAAAATCCAAAATTCAACAGAAAATCGCCTCAAAACCCCCAAAATCGCCCCAAAAGTCCCAAATTCGCCCCAAAATCGACCCAAAAAACTCAAAAATGAAATTTCAGAACCCAAAACCCCCAGGGACCCCAAAACCCCCAAAATTCGACCCAAAATTGCCCAAAAACCTCAAAATTCACCAAAATTTTCCCAAAATTTAACATAAAATTGCCCCTAAAAGTCCCAAATTCGCCCCAAAATCGACCCCAAACCCCCAAAAATTAAATTCCCGACCCCAAAAACCCCCGGGGACCCCAAAACCTCCAAAATTCGCCCCAAAATCGCCCGAAAAACTCAAAATTCACCAAAATCCAAAATTCAACAGAAAATCGCCTCAAAACCCCCAAAATCGCCCCAAAAGTCCCAAATTCGCCCCAAAATCGACCCAAAAACCCAAAAATGAAATTCCCGACCCTAAAACCCCCTGGGACCCCAAAACCCAAAATTTCCCCCCAAAATTCACCCCAAAATCACCCAAAAAGCCCAAAATTCACCAAAATTTTCCAAAATTTGACATTAAATCGCCTCAAAAGCCCCAAATTCGCCCCAAAATCGACCCAAAAACCCCAAAAATGAAACTCCCAACCTCAAAACCATCGGGGACCCCAAAACCCCAAAAATTCGCCCCAAAATCACCCAAAAAACCCAAAATTGAACAAAATCCTCAAAATTCAACCAAAAATTGCCCAGAATTCGCCCCAAAATCGACCCAAAAACCCCAAAAATGAAATTCCGGACCCCAAAACCCCCAGGGACCCCAAAACCCCAAAATTTGCCCCAAAATCACCCAAAAACCCCAAAATTCACCCAAAAATCCCCCAAAAGCCCCAAATTTGCCCCAAAATTGCCCCCGAAATTCCCCAAAATTTGCCCAAATCCCCCCAAAATTTCCCCCAAAATCCCCAAATTTTCCTCAAATCCCCTCAAATTCCCAAAATTTCCCCAAATCTCCTAAAAATCCCCAAAATTCCCCAATTTCCTCAAAAACCCCAAAATTCACCCCAAATCTCCCCAAATTTTCCCCATTTCCCTCATTTATTCCCCAAAATCCCTCCCAAAATCGACCAAAAATGCCCCAAAATTCCCCCAAATTTCCTTTGATTTCCACCCAAAATTCCCCCAAATTTTGTCAAAATCCCCCAAAATTCCCCAATTTCCCCAAGACCCCAAAAATTTCCCCGAAATTCCTGAAAATTCTCCAAAATCCCCCCAAATTCACCCAAATCCCCCCCAAATTCGCCTAAAATCCCCCAAAATTCGCCCAAAAATTCCCCCAAAATTTCCCAATTTCTCTCATTTATTCCCCAAAATCCCTCCCAAAATTTCCCCAAATTTCCCCCAAAAATCCTCAATTTTTCCACCAAATTCCCCCAAAATTCCAAATTTTCCCCAAAATTCCCCAAATTTGCCCCAAATCCCCCCAAATTTTCCCCATTTCCCTCATTTATTCCCCAAAATTGACCTAAAATGCCCCAAAATTTGCCCCAAAATCCCAAAAATTGCCCTAAAATTCACCCCAAAATTCCCAAAATCGCCCAAATTTCCGAATTTCCCCAAATTCCCTCAAAAATCACAAAAAAATCGCCCCAAAATTCCCCTCAAATTCCCCAATTTCCCCCAAAATTCCCCAAATTTGCCCAAAATCCCCCAAAAATTTCCCAAAATTCCCCAAAATTTCCCCCAGAAAATTCCCCCAAAATTTTCCCAATTTCCCTCATTTATTTCCCAAAATCCCTCCCAAAATGGACCTAAAATGCCCCAAAATTTCCCCAAAAATGCCCCCAAAAATTCCCCAATTTCCCCCAAAAATTGCCTAAAATTTACCCCAAAATTCACAAATTTTCCCAATTTCCCCAAAATTTGCCCCAAATTTTCCCCAAATCCCCCCAAATCCTCAAATTTCCCCAAATTCCCTCAAAAATCACCAAAAAATCGCCCCAAAATTCCCCTCAAATTCTCCAAATTTGCCCCAAATTTCCCCAAAATTTGCCCCCAAAATTCCCAAATTTTTCCCAAATTTGCCCCAATTTTACCAAAATTGCCCAAATGCCCCCAAATTTCCCCAAAATTCCTGAAAAATTTCTCTCATTTATTCCCCCAAATCCCTCCCAAAATTGACCTAAAATGCCCCAAAAATTCCCCCAAAATCCCCAGAAAATTCCCCCCAAAATTCCCAATTTTCCCCCAAATTCCCCAAAATTTGCCCCAAAATTACCCAAATTTCCCTCAAATTTCCCCAAAATTCCGAATTCTCCCATCAAATCCCCAAAATTTGCCCCAAAATTCCCAATTTTTTCCCAAATTTCCCCAAATTCTGGAAAATTGCTCCCAAATTCCCTCAAAAACAGCAAAAATTCGCCCCAAATTCCCCTCAAATTCTCCAAATTTACCCCAAAATCTCCAAAATTTGCCCCCAAAATTCCCAATTTTTCCCCAAATTTTCCCCAATTTTACCAAAATTCCCCGAATTTCCCCAATGCCCCCAAATTTCCCCAAAATTCCTGAAAATTCTCCAAAATTCACCTAAAATGCCCCAAAATTCCCCCAAAATTCCCCCAAAATTCCCCCCAAAATCCCCAGAAAATTCCCCAAAATTTTCCCAATTTCCCTCATTTATTCCCCAAAATCCCTCCCAAAATGGACCTAAAAAGCCCCAAAATTTCCCCAAAATTCCCAATTTTCCCCCTAAATCCCCCCAAAATCCTCAAATTTTCCCAAAATTCCCAAACTTTCCCCCGAATTTCCCCAAAATTCGCTCAAAAATCACAAAAAAATCGCCCCAAAATTCTCCAAATTTGCCCCAAAATCCCCAAAATTTGCCCCCAAAATTCCCAATTTTTCCCCAATTTTTCCCCAATTTTTCCCCAAATTTTCCCCAATTTTCCCAAAATTCCCCAAAATTCCCAAATTTGCCCAAAATTCCCCAAATTTGCCCCAATCCCCTCTCACCGTAGTGGAACGGCTCCCGGGCCCGCGCAGCCTCTGCCAAAAAAAATCAGAAATTTGGGGCAAATTTGGGGGATTTTGGGAAAATTTGGGAATTTTGGGGGAATTTGGGAATTTTGGGGCAAATTTTGGGGCAATTTTTGGGGAATTTGGGAATTTTGGGGGCGGATTTGGGGGAATTTGCGGAAAAATTGGAAATTTTGGGGCGAATTTGGGGGAAATTTTTGGGATTTTGGGGAGAATTTTGAGGGAATTTTGGGACAAATTTTTGGGAATTTGGGGCTGAATTTTGGAGCAAATTTTGGAAAATTTGGGGATGGAATTTGGGGCAAATTTTGGGATTTTGGGGCAAATTTGGGGGGAATTTGGGAAAATTTTGGGGCAAATTTGGGGCAAATTTGGGGAATCTGGGGAAAAATTTTGGGGGAAATTTTGGGAAAATTTGGGAAATTTTGCGGCGAATTTTGGGGGCAGATTTTGGGGAATTTGGGGCAAATTGGGGAAAATTTGGGACGATTTTGGGGCGAATTTGGGGAAATTTTGGGGGAAATTTTGGGGAATTTGGAGGAAAATTTGGGAAATTTTGCAGCAAATTTTGGGAAATTTGGAAATTTTGGGGGCGGAATTTGGGTCGGATTTTGCGGAAAATTTGGGAATTTTGGGGCAAATTTGGGGCAATTTTGGAGCGAATTTGGGGTAAATTTTTGGGATTTTGGGGGAAATTTTGGAGGAAATTTGGGGGAATTTTGAGGGAATTTTGGGACAAATTTTTGGGAATTTGGGGCTGAATTTTGGAGCAAATTTTGGAAAATTTGGGGATGGAACTTGGGGCAAATTTTGGGATTTTGGGGAAAATTTGGGAATTTTGGTGCAATTTTGGGGAACTTTGGGGGTGAATTTGGGGTGAATTTGGGAAAATTTTGGGGCAAATTTTTGGGAAATTTGGGGGCGAAGTTGGGGGATCTGGGGAAATTTTGGGGGAAAATTTGGGAAAATTTGGGAAATTTTGCGACGAATTTTGGGGGCAGAATTTAGGGCAAATTGGGGAAAATTTGGGAATTTGGGGACGATTTTGGGGCAAATTTTGGGAGAAATTTTGGGGAAACTTTGGGAATTTTGGAGCAAATTTTGGGGCGAATTTGGGGGAAATTTTGGGGAATTTGGAGGAAATTTTGGGAAATTTTGCAGCAAATTTTGGGAAATTTGGAAATTTTGGGGGCGGATTTTGGGGAATATGGGTCAAATTTGGGGATTTTGCGGAAAATTTGGGAATTTTGGGGCAAATTTGGGAATTTTGGGAAATTTAGGGCAAATTTTGGGATTTGGGAGCAAATTTGGGGGAATTTGGGGGAAAATTTGGGAATTTTGGGGCAAATTTTGGAGTTTTGGGGGAGTTCAGGAATTTGGGGTTTTGGGGGGAATTCGGGATTTTTGGGGGAATTTGGGGGGAATTTGGGATTTTGGGGATTTTTGAGGCGAATTTGGAGTTTTGGGGTTTGGGGTTTTTGGGATTTTTGGGGTTTTTGGGAATTTGGGATTTTGGGGAATTCAGGATTTGGGAGGAATTTGGGTTTTTTGGGATTTTTGGGGGGAATTTGGAGTTTTGGGGTTTTGGGGAATTTGGGGAATTTGGGGAGTTCAGGAATTTTTGGGTTGGGGAATTTGGGATTTTTGGGGAATTTGGGAATTTGGGATTTTTTGAGGGGAATTCGGAGTTTTGGGGGGAATTTGGGATTTTTGGGAATTTGGGATTTTTTGAGGGGAATTCGGGGTTTTGGGGTTTTGGGGAATTTGGGATTTTTGGGGAGTTCAGGAATTTGGGGTTTTGGGGAATTTCAGGATTTGGGCAGAATTTGGGTTTTTTGGGGCATTTGGGATTTTTGGGGGGAATTCAGAGTTTTGGGGTTTTGGGGAATTTGGGATTTTGGGGTTTTTGGGAATTTGGGATTTTGGGGAATTCTGGGGGGTCCCGGGTGGGGCTCGGGGGTCTCTGAACGATTCCCCAACTCCTGAAACCCCAAATTCCCCCCAAAAACCCCGAATTCTCCCCAAAAAACCCCATAGAAACCAATGGGACCCCATAGAAACCCATAGAAACCAATGGGACCCCATAGAAACCAATGAGACCCCATAGAACCCCATAGAGACCCCATAGAGACCCCATAGAAACCCCAGGACCCCATAAAACCCCATAGAAACCCCATAGAACCCATTGGGACCCCATAGAAACCCCATAGAACCCATTGGGACCCCATAGAAACCCCATAGAGACCAATGGGACCCCACAGAACCCCATAGAAACCAGTGGGACCCCCCAAAACCCCATAGAAACCCATGGTACCCCATAGAAACCCCATAGAAACCCCATAGAAACCCCATAGAAACCAATGGGACCCCATAGAAACCCCATAGAAACCCCATAGAAACCCCATAGAAACCCCATAGAAACCAATGGGACCCCATAGAACCCCACAGAAACCAATGGGACCCCACAGAAACCAATGGGACCCCATAGAAACCCCATAGGAACCCAATGGGACCCCATGGGAACCAATGGGACCCCATGGGACCCCATAGAAACCAATGGGACCCCATAGAAACCCCATAGAACCCCATAGAAACCCCATAGAAACCAATGGGACCCCATAGAAACCAATGGGACCCCATAGAAACCCCATAGAACCCCATAGAAACCAATGGGACCCCATAGAGACCAATGGGACCCCATAGAAACCAATGGGACCCCATAGAACCCCATAGAAACCAATGGGACCCCATAGAAACCCCATAGAACCCACCTGGGACCCCACAGAACCCCATAGAAACCAATGGGACCCCATAGAACCCCATAGAGACCAATGGGACCCCATAGAACCCAATGGGACCCCATAGAGACCCCATAGAACCCCATAGAACCCCACAGAACGCCACAGAACCCAATGGGACCCCATAGAACCCACCCGGACCCCATAGAAACCCCTGGGACCCCAGAAACCCCATAGAAACCCCTGGGACCCCACAGAACCCAATGGGACCCCCCAAAACCCTCCCGGGCCCCATAGAACACAGCAGGAACCCCAGAACCCCAGAGAAACCCCATAGAAACCAATGGGACCCATAGAGACCCCATAGAAACCCCATAGAAACCCCATAGAAACCCCAGAGAAACCCCAGAGAAACCCCATAGAAACCAATGGGACCCCATAGAAACCCCATAGAAACCAATGGGACCCCATAGAGACCCCACAGAGACCCCATAAAACCCCATAGAACCCCATAGAAACCAATGGGACCCCATAGAACCCCACAGAAACCAATGGGACCCCATAGAAACCCCATAGAGACCAATGGGACCCCATAGAAACCCCATAGAGACCAATGGGACCCCATAGAGACCCCATAGAGACCCCATAGAGACCCCATAGAGACCCCACAGAAACCAATGGGACCCCACAGAACCCCATAGAGACCAATGGGACCCCATAGAGACCAATGGGACCCCATAGAAACCCCATAGAGACCAATGGGACCCCATAGAAACCCCATAGAAACCCCATAGAAACCCCAGGACCCCATAGGAACCCCATAGAACCCAATGGGACCCCATAGACCCCATAGAGACCCCATAGAAACCAATGGGACCCCATAGAAACCCCATAGAAATCCCATAGAAACCCCATAGAAACCCCATAGAACCCAATGGGACCCCATAGAACCCCACAGAAACCAATGGGACCCCATAGAGACCCCATAGAATCCCCTGGGACCCCATAGAACCCCACAGAAACCAATGGGACCCCATAGAAACCCCATAGAAACCAATGGGACCCCATAGAAACCCATAGAAGCCCATGGGACCCCATAAAAACCCCATAGAACCCAATGGGACCCCACAGAGACCCCATAGAAACCT
Source organism: Agelaius tricolor (assembly GCF_023055355.1). Classification (NCBI taxonomy): domain Eukaryota; kingdom Metazoa; phylum Chordata; class Aves; order Passeriformes; family Icteridae; genus Agelaius; species Agelaius tricolor. Next base: position 13,688 of record NW_027269469.1, on the reverse strand, counting down.
CCAGAATCCCATAGAAACCCCATAGAACCCATTGGGACCCCATAGAACCCATTGGGACCCCATAGAATCCCCTGGGACCCCATAGAAACCCCATAGAACCCATTGGGACCCCATAGAAACCCCATAGAACCCATTGGGACCCCATAGAAACCCCATAGAGACCAATGGGACCCCACAGAACCCCATAGAAACCCATGGTACCCCATAGAAACCCCATAGAAACCAATGGGACCCCATAGAAACCCCACAGAAACCCCATAGAAACCAATGGGACCCCATAGAAACCCCATAGAAACCCCATAGAACCCAATGGGACCCCATAGAACCCCACAGAAACCAATGGGACCCCATAGAAACCAATGGGACCCCATGGGACCCCATAGAACCCAATGGGACCCCATAGAGACCCCATAGAATCCCCTGGGACCCCATAAAACCCCATAGAACCCAATGGGACCCCATAAAACCCCATAGAACCCAATGGGACCCCATAGAAACCCATAGAACCCAATGGGACCCCATAGAACCCCATAGAGACCAATGGGACCCCATAGAACCCAATGGGACCCCATAGAGACCCCATAGAACCCCATAGAACCCCACAGAACGCCACAGAACCCAATGGGACCCCATAGAACCCACCCGGACCCCATAGAAACCCCTGGGACCCCAGAAACCCCATAGAAACCCCCAGGACCCCACAGAACCCAATGGGACCCCCCAAAACCCTCCCGGGCCCCATAGAACACAGCAGGAACCCCAGAACCCCAGAGAAACCCCATAGAAACCAATGGGACCCATAGAGACCCCATAGAGACCCCATAGAAACCAATGGGACCCCATAGAAACCCCATAGAGACCAATGGGACCCCATAGAAACCCCATAGAGACCCCATAGAAACCAATGGGACCCCACAGAACCCCATAGAGACCAATGGGACCCCATAGAAACCCCATAGAGACCAATGGGACCCCATAGACCCCATAGAGACCCCATAGAGACCCCATAGAGACCCCATAGAGACCCCATAGAAACCAATGGGACCCCATAGAACCCCATAGAAACCAATGGGACCCCATAGAACCCACCCAGAACCCACCCGGACCCCATAGAACCCCAATAATGCCCCATAGCACCCATAGCGCCCCAACAGCACCCCTATAGCACCCTATAGCACCCACAGCGCCCACTCCGCACCCTCCAGCACCCCATAGCACCCCATAGCACCCCAGAGCACCCACTCTGCACCCACAGCACCCACAGCACCCTACAGCACCCCATAGCACCCCAGAGCACCCCAGAGCACCCACTCTGCACCCACAGCACCCACAGCACCCTACAGCACCCCAATAGCACCCAGAGCACCCCAGAGCACCCACTCTGCACCCACAGCACCCACAGCACCCAATAGCGCCCCAGAGCTGCCCCAATAGCACCCCTATAGCACCCTATAGCACCCACAGCACCCACAGCACCCCATAGTGCCCCATAGCGCCCCATAGCACCCCATAGCACCCCAATAGCACCCACAGCACCCACAGCACCCACAGCACCCCATAGCACCCCATAGCACCCACTCTGCACCCACAGCACCCCAGAGCACCCCAGACCACCCACAGCACCCACAGCACCCTCCAGCACCCCAATAGCACCCAGAGCACCCCATAGCACCCACTCTGCACCCCTAGCACCCTATAGCACCCCAATAGCACCCAGAGCACCCCATAGCACCCACTCTGCACCCATAGCACCCTATAGCACCCCAATAGCACCCACAGCACCCCATAGCACCCGCAGCACCCACCCTGCACCCCATAGCACCCGTCCCAGCACCCCATAGAGCCCACCCTGCACCCATAGCACCCAGAGCACCCCAATAGCACCCACAGCACCCCATAGAGCCCACCCTGCACCCACAGCACCCACAGCACCCCATAGCACCCACAGCACCCCATAGCACCCCATAGTGCCCTATAGCACCCCATAGCACCCCACAGCACCCACCCGGGACCCCCAGCACCCACCTGTGCTGCCCTGGCACCCACCCTGCACCCACAGCACCCACAGCACCCCAATAGCACCCACAGCACCCCATAGCGCCCACCCTGCACCCACAGCACCCCACAGCACCCATGGCGCCCCTATAGCACCCACAGCACCCTATGGCGCCCCAATAGCACCCACAGCACCCCAGAGCACTGACTCGGGACCCACAGCACCCATCCCGCACCCACCCTGCTCCACCCCGCAGCACCCACAGCACCCCAAACCCTGCACCAGCACCCACAGCACCCACCGGGACCCCCTGGCATTCACCCCATAGCACCCACAGCACCCACCCTGCACCCCCTGGCACCCCAAACCCCGGCACCGGCACCCCCAGCACCCACCCAGTGCCCCCCGGCACCCACCCCGCACCCATCCCGCAGCTCCTTGGCACCCCTGGCACCCACCCCGCACCCTGCAGCGCCCACCTGTGCACCCCAGAGCACCCACCCTGCACCCACAGCACCCACAGCACCCACAGCACCCATCCCGCACCCATCCTGCACCCCAAACCCTGCACCGGCACCCACAGCACCCATCCCGCACCCTCCAGCACCCACCCTGCACCCCCTGGCACCCAAATCCCCACACCGGCACCCCCTGCACTCATCCTGCACCCATCCCGCACCCCCTGGCACCCAAAGCCCAGCACCAGCACCCCCAGCACCCCCCGGCACCCACCTGTGCCCCAAACCCTGGCACCAGCACCCCCAGCACCCACCCAGGACCCCCTGGCACCCATCCCGCACCCTCCTATGCCCCAATCCCTGCAGCAGCACCCCCGGCACCCATCCCGCACCCACCCAGTGCCCCCCGGCACCCCCTGGCACCCATCCCGCACCCATCCCGCACCCACCTGTGCCACCCCTGCACCCGCCCTGCCCCGCCCTGCACCAGCGGCACCCGCGCAGCACCCGCAGCACCCACGGCACCCATCCTGCACCCCTGGGCACCCATCCTGCACCCACCCTGCACCCCAAACCCCTGCACCGGCACCCCTAGCACCCACAGCACCCATCCTGCACCCATCCTGCACCCCCAGGACCCCCTGGCACCCCAAATCCCTGCAGCGTCACCCACCCTGCACCTCCTGGCACCCACCTGCGCCCCAAACCCCTGCACCGGCACCCATCCTGCACCCCCAGCACCCCAAACCCCTGCACCGGCACCCATCCTGCACCCTGGGCACCCCCAGCACCCACCCTGCACCCCTGGCACCCCCTGGAACCCCAATCCCTGCAGCGTCACCCACCCAGCACCCTCAGCACCCATCCTGCACCCACCCTGGGCCCCAAACCCCTGCACCCCAATCCCCGGCACCAGCACCCCCAGCACCCATCCTGCACCCCAGATCCCTGCAGCGGCACCCTGGCACCCCCAGCACCCATCCTGCACCCCTGGCACCTCCCGGCACCCCAAACCCCTGCAGTGTCACCCATCCTGCACCCCCAGCACCCCAAAACCCTGCAGCGTCACCCATCCTGCACCCCCGGCACCCATCCTGCACCCCCGGGTACCCCCGGGCACCCCAGACCCCGGCACCGGCACCCATCCTGCACCCCCAATCCCTGCAGTGTCACCCATCCTGCACCCCCAGCACCCCAAAGCCCTGCAGCGGCACCCATCCTGCACCCCCGGCACCCATCCTGCACCCATCCTGCACCCCCGGGACCCCAAACCCCAGCACCGGCACCCTCAGCACCCATCCTGCACCCCAAACCCCTGGCACCCACCCTGCACCCCTGGCACCCAAACCCCTGCATCAGCACTGGCCCAGGACCCCCTGGCACCCACCCGGCACCTCCTGGCACCCAAACCCCCGCACCGGCACCCACCCTGCACCCATCCTGCACCCTCGGCACCCACCTGTGCCCCAAATCCCTGCAGCAGCACCCACCCTGCACCTCCTGGCACCCCCTGGCACCCCAGACCCCGGCACCGGCACCTCCTGGCACCCATCCGGCCCCACCCGGCACCCCCAGCACCCCAAACCCCTGCAGCGTCACCCACCCTGCACCCTCGGCACCCATTCTGCACCTCTTGGCACCCACCTGTGCCCCAATCCCTGCAGTGTCACCCACCCTGCACCCCCAATCCCGGCACCGGCACCCCCAGCACCCACCCGGCACCTCCTGGCGCCCATCCCGCACCCCAGACCCCTGCACCGGCACCCACCCTGCACCCCCAGCACCCATCCTGCCCCACCCTGCACCCCTGGCACCCCAAATCCCTGCAGTGTTTCTGCACCAGAGCTCCCTGACGGCCCCTGGCACCCACCCGGGACCCAAAGCCCTGCATCAGCACCCATCCTGCACCCTCGGCACCCACCTGTGCCCCAAATCCCTGCAGCAGCACCCACCCTGCACCCCCTGGCACCCACCCGGGACCCCTCAGCACATCCTGGCACCCAAAGCCCTGCATCAACACCCACCCTGCACCCAAACCCCTGCATCAACACCCACCCTGCACCCAAATCCCTGCGGCAGCACCGGCCCGGCACCCCTGGCACCCACTCAGGACCCCCTGGCACCCAAACCCCTGCACCAACACCTGCCCTGCACCCCCTGGCACCCACTCAGGACCCCCTGGCACCCACCCTGCACCCACCTGTGCCCCTGCAGCGCCCACCCTGCACCCCCTGACACCCCCCCAGCACCCACCTGTGCCCCAAACCCCTGCAGTGTCACCCACCCTGCACCCCCGGCACCCACCCAGGAACCCCCAGGACCCCTCAATGCCCCCCCAGGAACCCCCCAGGACCCCCTGGCACCCACCTCGCACCCACCCAGCAACCCCAGAGCCCCTCAATGCCCCCCCCAGGAGCCCCTTGCACCCACCTGGCACCCCCAGAGCCCCTCAGGACCCCCCTGGCACCTCCCAAAGCCCCCCCAGGATCCCTCAATGCCCCCTCAGGACCCCCCCAATGCCCCTCAATGCCCCCCCGTGCCCCCAATTGCCCCTCAGGACCCCCCCCAATGCCCTCCTGGCACCCCCCAATTGCCCCCAATGCCCCCCAAAACCCCCCCAGGACCCCCCCAATTGCCCCCCTAATTTCCCCCAATGCCCCCCAATGCCTCACCAGTGCCCCCAGGACCCCCCAGTGCCCCCCAGTTTCCCCCAATGCCCCTCAATGCCCCCCCCAATGCCCCCGAGGACCCCCCCAATGCCCCCCAATTTCCCCCAAAGCCCCCCCAGGATCCCCCAATGCCCCTCAATGCCCCCTAAACCCCCCCCAGGAGCCCCCAATTGCCCCCCAATTTCCCCCAAAGCCCCCCCAGGACCCCCCCAATGCCCTCCAAAGTCCCTCAGGACCCCCTGGCACCCCCCAATGCCCCCCAGGACCCCCCTAATTTCCCCCAGTTGCCCCCCAATGCCCCTCAAACCCCCCCCAGAACCCCCTGGCACCCCCCAAAACCCCCCCAGGACCCCCCCAATGCCCCCCATTGCCCCTCAAAACCCCCCCAGGACCTCCCGACGCCCCCTCCCCACCTCCCATGGCCGGCTCGGTGGGGGTGGCCATGGCTCGGCTCCGCTCGGCTCCGCTCGGCTCCGCTTCGGCTCCGCTTCGGGCCGGGTTCGGCTCCGCTTCGGGCCCCGCTCGGCTCCGCTTCGGCTCCGCTTCGGGTTCGGTTCGGTTCCGGTTTGGCTCCGGTTCGGGTTCGGTTCGGGTTCGGTTCGGCTCCGGTTCGGTTCCGGTTCGGGTTCGGGTTCGGCTCCGCTCGGGGTCTCCCCCCCCGCTCCCCACAGGGTTCGGGTTCGGAACCGCTCGGAACCGCTCGGAACCGTTCGGAACCGTTCGGAACCTTTCGGAGCCGCTCGGGTTCGTTCGGAACCGCTCGGGTTCGTTCAGGTTCGTTCGGAGCCGCTCGGGTTCGTTCGGAACCGTTCGGAACCGCTCGGGTTCGTTCGGAACCGTTCGGAACCGTTCGGAACCGTTCGGAACCGTTCGGAACCGTTCGGCTCCGGCCGCCGCGCTGCGGCAGAAGGGGCGGGGCCAGCGCGGCGAGGCCACGCCCAGCAAGGCGGGGAGGGGCAGGGAGACCCCGGAAAAAAAGCCCCGAAAATGGCAGAAAATGGCCCCAAAAATGGCAGAAAATGGCCCCAAAAATGGCAGAAAATGGCCCAAAAATGGCCCAAAAATGGCAGAAAATGGCCCCAAAAATTGGGAAAAAATAGCCCAAAAATGCCGCGGAAAATTGGGAAAAAATAGGCCAAAAATGCTGCGGAAAATTGGGAAAAATGGCCCGGAAAATTGGGAAAAATGCGAGAAAATAACACCAAAATAGAGCAAAAAATATGGGCCAAAAATACCCCAAAAACTGGCACAAAATGCCCCCAAAATGGCAGAAAATAGCCCAAAAATTGGAAAAAAATACCCGGAAAATGCCCCAAAAATGACTCGGAAAATTGGGAAAAATCCGGAAAAATAACCCCAAAACAGAGCATAAAATATGGGCCAAAAATGCCCCAAAAATGGCAAAAAATGCCCCAAAAATGCCGCGGAAAATTGGGAAAAATCCGTGAAAATAACCCCAAAATAGAGCAAAAAATATGGGCCAAAAATACCCCCAAAATTGGAAAAAAATACCCCAAAAATTGGCAGAAAATGCCCCAAAAATGGCACAAAATTCCCTCAAAAATGGCACAAAATGGCCCAAAAAATTGGAAAAAAATGCCCCAAAAATGCCGCGGAAAATTGGAAAAAATGGCCCGGAAAATTGGGAAAAATCCGGAAAAATAACCCCAAAATAGAGCATAAAATATGGGCCAAAAATACCCCAAAAATGGCAGAAAATGCCCCAAAAAATGGCAAAAAATGCCCCAAAAATGGCAGAAAATGCCCCCAAAATGGCACAAAATGCCCCCAAAAAATGGCACAAAACGCCCCAAAAAATGGCACAAAATGCCCCAAAAATGCCTCGGAAAATTGGAAAAAATGCGAAAAAATAACCCCAAAATAGAGCATAAAATATGGGCCAAAAATACCCCACAAAATGGCAGAAAATGCCCCAAAATGGCACAAAATGCCCCAAAAATGCCCTCAAAAAATGGCACAAAATGCCCTCAAAAATGGCACAAAATATCCCCAAAAATTGGCTCAAAATGTCCACAAAAATGGCACAAAATACCCCAAAAATTGGAAAAAAATACCCCAAAAATGCCGCGGAAAATTGGAAAAAATAGCCCGGAAAATTGGGAAAAATCCGAGAAAATAACCCCAAAATAGAGCATAAAATGTGGGCCAAAAATACCCCCAAAATTGGAAAAAAATACCCCAAAAATGGCAAAAAATGCCCCAAAAATGGCACAAAATTCCCTCAAAAATGGCACAAAATGCCCCCAAAAATGACAGAAAATGACCCCAAAAATTGGAAAAAAATACCCCAAAAATGCCGCGGAAAATTGGAAAAAATGGCCTCGGAAAATTGGAAAATATCCGGAAAAATAAGCCCAAAATAGAGCATAAAATATGGGCCAAAAATACCCCAAAAATGGCACAAAATGCCCCAAAAATTGAAAAAAAATACCTCAAAAAATGGTACAAAATGCCCCCCAAAAGGGCAGAAAATGCCCCCAAAATGGCAAAAAATGCCCTCAAAAATGGCAAAAAATGCCCAAAAAATGCCTCGGAAAATTGGGAAAAAAACCGGAAAAATAACCCCAAAATAGAGCATAAAATATGGGCCAAAAATACCCCCAAAATGGCAGAAAATGGCCCCCAAAAAATGGCACAAAATGCCCCAAAAATGGCACAAAATACCCCCAAAATATCCATTTAAAAATCCCCCAAAATATCCTAAAAAACCCCACAAAAATCCCCCAAAAAATCCCAAAAAAATCCCCCAAAATACCCCCAAAAAATCCCCCCCAAAACCCTCAAAAATCTCCAAAAATATCCCCAAAAATGACCCAAAATGAACAAAAATCCACCAAAGTGCCTCAAAATACCCCAAAAATCCCCCCCAAAAATCCTAAAATTCACCAAATTCACAAAATAATCCCCAAAAAATCCCCCAAAATTCCAAATATCCCCAAATTCCCCCAATAGAATCCTCAAAAATATTCCCAAAATCCACAAAATGCCCCAAATTTCCCCCCAAATTCCTACAAAATTCCCAAATTTCCACAAAATCCCCCCAAAATCTTTAAAACTCCCCAAAATTCCCCAAATTTCCCCCAAAATCCTTAAAATTCCCAGGAATTCCCCAAATTTTCCCCAAAATTCCCCCAAATTCCTCAAATTTGCCCCAAATTTCCCCCAAAATCCCCAAAATCCCCCCCAAAACCCCAAAATGTCCCCAAATTGGCCAAAATCCTCCTCAAATTCCCAAAAATTGCCCCAAATTTCCCAAAGTCCCCCAAATCCTGGAAATTCCCCCAAAATTCCCCCAAAATTCAAAAAAATCCCCCAAAATTCCCCAAAAATTCCCCCAAAATCCCCAAATTTCCCCCAATTTTCCCCCCAAAATCCCAAATCCCCACCAAAAATCCTCCAAAAAAATCCTAAAAAATCCCCAAAATTGCCCAAATCCTGACCCCAAAAATTCGGAAAAATCCCCAAAATTCCTCCAAAATTCCCCAAAATGTCACGAAATCCCCCTAAAATCCCAAAAATTCCCCCCAAATCCCCAAATTATCCCCGAATTTCCCCCAAAAATCCCAAATTCTCACCCCCAAAATGCCCCCAAAATCCCCCTAAAATTCCCCAAAAATCCCCAAAATTCCCCCAAAATTCCCCCTGAAATCATAAAAATCTCAAAAATTCCCCAAAATCTCCCCCAAATCCCCCCTAAAATCCTAAAAATTCCCCCAAAATCCCCAAAAAATTCCCCTGAAATCCCGACCCCAAAAATCCCCAAATTTCATCCCAAAATCCTCCAAAAAATCCTAAAAAATCCCCAAAATTCCCCCTAAATTCCGACCCCAAAATCCCCAAAAATTCCCCCCAAAATCCCCAAATTCCCCCTAAAATTCCCCAAAAATTGCCCCCCAAATCCCAAATTTCCCTCCAAAATCCCCCCCAAAATCCCCAAAATTCCCCCAAATTTCCCCCAAATCCCAAATCCTGCCCCCAAAATCCCGACCCCAAAAATCCCCAAATTTGCCCCAAAATCCTCCAAAAAATCCTAAAAAATCCCCAAAATCTCCCCCCAAAATTCCCCAAAAATTCCCCCAAATCCCCCCTAAAATCCCAAATATTCTCCAAAAATTCCCCCAAATTCCCAAATTTCCCCAAAATCCCAAATCACCACCCAAAAATCCTCCAAAAAAAATCCTAAAAAATCCCCAAAATTGCCCAAATCCCGACCTCAAAAAAATCGGAAAAATCCCAAAAATTCCCCCAAAAATTCCCCCAAAATCCCCAAATTTCCCCCTAAAATTCCCCAAAAATTCCTCAAATGCCCAAAAATTCCCCCTGAAATCCCCAAAATCTCAGAAATTTCCCAAAATGGCCCCAAAATTCCCTAAAATTCCCCCAAATCCCCCCTAAATTCCCCCTGAAATCCCAAAAATCCCAAAAATTCCCCAAAATCTCCCCCCAAAATCCCCCAAAAAATCCCAAAAAATTCCCCAAAAATCCCCAAAAATTCCTCCGAAATCCCCAAAAATTCCCCCCAAAATTCCCCCTGAAATCCCAAAAATGTCAAAAATTTCCCAAAATCCCAAAAAATCCCCTCAAAATTCCCCCAAATCCACCTAAAATCCCAAAAATTCATCCAAAAATTCCCCAAAATTCTCCAAAATTCCCAAAAACTCCCCCAAAAATTCCCCAAAATTCCCCCCTGAAATCGCAAAAATTTCCCAAAATTCCCCCAAATCCGCCCCCAAAATCCCCCCTAAAATGTCACAAACTCCACCCTAAAATCCCAAAATTTCCCCAAAATCCCCCAAAAATTCCTTCAAAATTCCTCCAAAATCCCCAATTTCCCCAAAATCCCCAAATTTCCCCAAATTCCTCCCCTAAAATTCCCCCCAAAATTCTCCCTGAAATCCCCAACATTCCCCAAAATCCTCCCCAAAATCCCAAAAATTCCCAAAAAATCCCAAAATTCCCCCAAAATTCCCCCTGAAATCCCAAAAATCTCAAAAATTCCCCCAAATCCCCCCTAAATTCCTAAAAATGCCCCCAAAAATCCCCAAAAAATTCCTGCAAAATCCCTAAAAATTCCCCCAAATTTCCCTCCAAATTCCCCCCTAAAATTCCCCAAAATTCCCCAAAATTCCCCAAAATCCCCCCCAAAATTTCCCCAAAATCCCCCCCAAAATTTCCCAAAATTCCCCCCAAAATCCCAAAAATTCCCCCCAAAATCCCCCCTAAAATTCCCCAAAAATTCCCCAAATTTCCCCCAAAAATTCCAAATCCTCACCCCCAAAATTCCCCCCCAAATTCCCCCAAAATCCCAAAAATTTCCCCAAAATTTTCCCAAATTTCCCCCAAAATTCCCAAATCCCGACCCCAAAATCCCCAAAATTTCCCCAAAATTCCCAAAATCCCCAAATTTCCCCAAAATTTCCCCAAAATTCCCTCAGGCAGCACCAGGAGCAAACGGGGCCTCCTTTATTGGGGGAAATTTGGGGAATTTGGGAAATTTTGGGGAAATTTGGGGAATTTTGGGGAAATTTGGGGAAATTTTGGGGATTTTGGGGTCGGGATTTGGGATTTTGGGGGAAATTTTGGGGAAATTTTGGGGAAATTTGGGGAATTTTGGGGAATTTTTGGGAAATTTGGGGAATTTTGGGGGGAATTTGGGGGGAATTTGGGGAATTTTTTGGGGGAATTTTGGGGGAATTTTGGGGGGAATTTGGGGAGGAATTTTTGGGGATTTTGGGGTTGGGATTTTGGGGATTTTTTGGAGGATTTTGGGAAATTTTGGGGAAATTTGGGGTCTGGGGATTTTTTGGGGGGAATTTTTGGGGGGAAATTGGGGAAATTTGGGGATTTTGGGGGGAATTTTGGGGATTTTTAGGATTTTTTTGGAGGATTTTAAGGGGAATTTTTAGGGATTTTGGGGGTCGGGATTTGGGGGTTTTTGGGGGAATTTTTGGGATTTTTTGGGATTTTTGGGGTTGGGATTTTGGGGTCGGATTTGGGGAAATTTGGGGAATTTTGGGGAAATTTGGGGAATTTGGGGAGGAATTTTGGGGAAATTTGGGATTTTGGGGGATTTTGGGGGAATTTTGGGTCGGGATTTGGGATTTTTGGGGAATTTTGGGGAAATTTGGAGGAATTTGGGGAGGAATTTTTGGGATTTTGGGTTGGGATTTGGGGATTTTTTGGAGGATTTTGGGAAATTTTGGGGAAATTTGGGGTCGGGGTTTGGGGATTTTTGGGGAATTTTGGGGGAATTTTTGGGGACGATTTTTGGGGCAAATTTGGGGATTTTGGGTTGGGGATTTGGATTTGGGGAGGAATTTTTGGGGATTTTGGGGGGAATTTTGGGGAAATTTGGGAAATTTTGGGGATTTTTTTAGGATTTTTGGGAGGATTTTGGGGTCAGGATTTTGGGGGAATTTTTGGGATTTTTTAGGATTTTTTGGGGATTTTTGGGGTTGGGATTTGGGGATTTTGGGGGGAATTTTTTTGGGAATTTGGGGGAATTTTGGGGATTTTGGGATCAGGATTTGGGGGAATTTTGGGATTTTTTTAGGATTTTGGGGAGGAATTTTGGGGGTCAGGATTTGGGATTTTGGGGTCGGAATTTTGGGGGTTTTCAGGTCAGGATTTGGGGATTTTGGGGGGAATTTTTTGGATTTTTTAGGATTTTTTGGGGATTTTTGGGGTCGGGATTGGGGATTTTGGGGGAATTTTTGGGGGGAATTTTGGGGATTTTTTAGGATTTTTTGGAGGATTTTTGAGGTGAGAATTTGGGATTTTGGGGAAAATTTGGGGATTTTTGGGGTCAGAATTTTGGGATTTTTTTAGGATTTTTGGATGGGGATTTGGGATTTTTGGGGGAATTTTTGGGACAATTTTTGGGGCAAATTTGGGGATTTTGGGGTGGGATTTGGGATTTGGGGAGGAATTTTTGGGGATTTTGGGGGGAATTTGGGGGAAATTTGGGGGAATTTGGGGATTTTTTAGGATTTGTTGGAGGATTTTGGGGGAAATTTGGGATTTTTGGGATTTTGGGGTTGGGATTTGGGGAGGAATTTTGGGGGATTTTTGGGTCAGGATTTGGGATTTTTGGGGCAAATTTGGGGATTTTGGGTCGGGGTTTGGGGATTTTTTGGGGGAATTTTGGGGAATTTTTGGGAACGATTTTTGGGGCAAATTTGGGGATTTTGGGGTTGGGATTTGGGATTTGGGGGAGGAATTTTGGGGATTTTGGGGGGAATTTGGGAGGAATTTTGGGGATTTTTTAGGATTTTTTGGGAGGATTTTGGGGGTCAGGATTTGGGATTTTGGGGGGGAATTTTTGGGATATTTTAGGATTTTTTGGGGATTTTTGGGTCAGGATTTGGGATTTTTGGGGCAAATTTGGGGATTTTTGGGGTCGGGATTTGGGATTTTGGGGTCAGGATTTGGGATTTTGGGGGAATTTTTGGGAGGATTTTGGGGTCAGGATTTGGGATTTTTGGGGAAAATTTGGGATTTTTTTGGGATTAGGATTTGGGGGAGAATTTTTGCGGGGATTTTGGGGAATTTGGGGGATTTTTTTGGGGGATTTTTTGGGGTTTTGGGGGATTCTTGAGGGATTTTAAGGATTTTATTACGATTTTTAGCAATTTTTGGGGGGGGGGTTGGGGATTTTTTGGGGTTTTGGGGATTTTTGGGGAGTTTTTGGGGATTCTTGAGGATTTTTTGGGATTTTTAGGATTTTGGGGTTTTTGGAGTTTTGGGGATTTTTTGGGGAATTTTTTGGGTCTTTGGGGATTCTTGAGGAATTTTGGGATTTTGGGGGATTTTGGGGATTTTTAGGATTTTTAGGATTTTTTGGGGGTTTTGGGGGATTTTTGGGGGATTTTTTGGGGGATTTTGGGGATTCTTGAGGATTTTTGAGGATTTTTTGAAGATTTTTTGGACTTTTGGGGTTTTTGGGATTTTTTGGGGATTTTTTGGGATTTTTTGGGGGATTTTTTTTGGGGTTTTTTGGGGGATTCTTGAGGAATTTTTGGGGATTTTTAGGATTTTTGGGTTTTTGTGGATTTTGGGGGTTTTTGGGGGGATTTTTTTGGGTTTTTGTGGATTCTTGAGGACTTTTTAGGTTTTTTAGGATTTTTGGGATTTTGGATGGAATTTTTGGGATTTTTGGGGGCATTTTTTTGGGGTTTTTTGGGATTCTTGAGGAATTTTTAGGATTTTTTGAAGTTTTTAGGATTTTTGGGGATTTTTTGGGATTTTGGGGATTTTTGGGGGTTTTGGGGGATTTTTTGGGGGATATTTTTTGGGGTTTTTGGGATTCTGAGGATTTTTGAGGATTTTTTGAAGAGTTTTTGGACTTTTGGGGTTTTTGGGATTTTTTTGGGGATTTTTTGGGGATTCTTGAGGAATTTTTTAGGATTTTTGGGGTTTTTTTGGGGGTTTTTTTTGGCTTTTGGGGTGGGGATTTGGGATTTTGGGGGGAAATTTGGGGAATTTTGGGGATTTGGGGTCTGGATTTGGGATTTGGGGAATTTTTAGGATTTTTTAGGATTTTTT
>NW_027269468.1:0-32334 GCF_023055355.1 Agelaius tricolor | reverse complement strand
CAAATTTGAAGGGGGAATTTTTTGGGGTTGAATTTTGGGACTGAATTTGGGGCTCAAATTTCAGGGCCCAACTTTGAAGGGTGAATTTTGGGGCTGAATTTTGGGGGACTCAACTCTGAAAGGTGAATTTTGGAACCTGAATTTTTGGGGATGAACTTTTTGGGGGACCCAAATTTGAAGGCTGAATTTTTTGGGCTGAATTTTGGGGTTGAATTTCGGGGCTCAAATTTCAGGGCCCAACTTTGAAGGGTGAATTTTGGGGGCCAAATTTGAAGGCTGAATTTTTTGGGGTGAATTTTGGGGTTGAATTTTTGGGGCTGAATTTGGGGCTCAAATTTCGGAGCCCAACTTTGAGGGTGAATTTTGGGGCTGAATTTTGGGGGACTCAACTCTGAAGGGTGAATTTTGGAGCCTGAATTTTTGGGGCGAATTCTGGGGACCCAACTTTGAGGGCGAATTTTTGGGGTGAATTTCGGGGCTCAAATTTGGGGGGCTCAGCTCTGAGGGGTGAATTTTTGGGGTGAATTTGTGGCCGGAATTTTTGGGGTGAAATTTCTAGGGCTGAACTTTGGGGGCTCAGCTTTGAATGGTGAAATTTTGGAGCCTGAATTTTGGGGTGAATTTTGGGGGGGCTCAACTTTGAAGGGTGAATTTTGTGGGGTGAATTTTGGGGTTGAATTTTGGAGCCTGAATTTTTGGGGATGAATTTTGGGGCCCAACTTTGAAGGGTGAATTTTGTAGCTGGAATTTCGTGGCCGGAATTTTTGGGGTGAAATTTCTAGAGCTGAACTTTGGGGCTCAACTTTAAAAGGTGAATTTCGGGGCTCAAATTTGGGGCGCCCAAATTCGAAGGGTGAATTTTGTGGGGTGAATTTTGGGACTGAATTTGGGGGTTTAAATTTTGGGGGACCCAATTTTGTGGGCTGAATTTCGGGGCTCAAATTTTGGGGAGTTCAACTCTGAAGGTGAATTTTGGAGCCTGAAATTTTTGGGGTGAATTTTGGGGGGCCCAACTTTGAAGGGTGAATTTTGGGGGGTGAATTTTTGGGGTGAATTCTTAGGACTGAACTTTTGGGGCTCAACTTTGAAAGGTGAATTTTGTGGGGTGAATTTTGGGGTTGAATCCTGGGCCTGAATTTCGGGACTCAAATTTTGGGGGCTCAACTCGGGTGAATTTTTGGGGCTGAATTTTGGGGGACTCAACTTTGATGAGCGAATTCCACGGGGTGAATTTTGGGGCTGAATTTCGGGGCTCAAATTTGGGGGGCCCAGCTCTGAAGGGTGAATTTTGGAGCCTGAATTTTGGGGGACCCAACTTCGAAGGGTGAATTGTTTTAGGCTGAATTTTGAGGGCTGAACTTTTGGGGCTCGATTTTGAAGGGCGAATTTTGTGGGGTGAATTTTGGGGGCTGAATTTTGGGGCTCAAATTTGGGGCGCTCGACTTTGAAAGGTGAATTATGTGGGGGTGAATTTCGTGGGGTGAATTTCGTGGCCGGAATTTTTGGGGTGAAATTTCCAGGTCTGAATTTCGAAGGGCGGATCCCGACGGGTCAATCTTGGCAGGCGGAATTCGAAGGGTGAGTTTTGAAAGGTGAATTTTGAAAGGTGAATTTTGAAAGGTGAATCCCAAAGGGTGAATTTTGAAAGGTGAATTTTGAAAGGTGAATCCTGAAGGCTCCATCCCGATGGGTCAAATTTGAGGGGTGAAATTTTGAAAGGTGAATTTTGAAAGGCGATTCTGAGGGTGAATTCTGAAAAGTGGATTTTTGAGAGGTGAATCCTGAAGGGCGAATCCCGACAGGCGAAATTTCAAAGGTGAATCCCGACAGGCGAATTTTGAGATGTGAATTTTGAAAGGTGAATCCTGAAGGGCGGATCCTGACAGGTGAAATTTGAAGGGCCAATCCTGAAGGGCCAATCCTGAAGGGTGAAATTTGAAAGGTGAATCCCGACAGGTGAAATTCGAGAGGTGAATCCGGACAGGTGAAATTCGAGAGGTGAATCCTGAAGGGTGAGTCCTGAAGGATGAATCCTGACAGGTGAGATTTGAAAGGTGGATTTTTGAGAGGTGAATTTTGAAGGGTGAAATTTGAGAGGTGAATCCCGACAGGTGAAATCTGAAGGACGAATCCTGACAGGTGAATTTTGAAGGGTGAATTTTGAGAGGTGAATCCTGAAGGGCGAATCTGACAGGTGAAATTCGAGAAGTAAATTCTGAAGGGTGAATCCTGAAGGATGAATCCTGACAGATGAAATTTGAAAGGTGGATTTTGAGAGGTGAATCCCGACAGGTGAATTTTGAAGGCGAATTCTGAAGGGTGAATCCTGACAGGTGAATCCTGAAGGGTGAATCCTGACAGGTGAATCCTGAAGGGCGAATCCTGACAGGTGAATTCGGAAGGGTGAAATTTGAAAGGTGAATCCTGACAGGTGAATCCCGACAGGTGAATTTTGAAGGGCGAATCCTGACAGGTGAATTCTGAAGGGTGAAATTTGAAGGGTGAATCCTGAAGGGTGAATCCTGACAGGTGAATCTGAAGGGCGAATCCTGGCAGGTGAATTCTGAAGGGTGAAATTTGAAGGGTGAATCCTGACAGGTGAATTTTGAAGGGTGAAATTTGAGAGGTGAATCCTGACAGGTGAATCCTGAAGGGTGAATCCTGACAGGTGAATTCTGAAGGGCGAATCCTGACAGGTGAATTTTGAAGGGCGAATCCTGACAGGTGAATCCTGAAGGGTGAATCCTGACAGGTGAATTCTGAAGGGTGAATCCTGACAGGTGAATTTTGAAGGGTGAAATTTGAAGGGTGAATCCCGACAGGTGAATCCTGAAGGGCGAATCCTGACAGGTGAATCTGAAGGGCGAATCCTGGCAGGTGAATCCTGACAGGTGAATTTTGAAGGGCGAATCCTGACAGGTGAATTCTGAAGGGTGAATCCTGACAGGTGAATTCTGAAGGGTGAATTCTGAAGGGTGAATCCTAGACAGGTGAATTCTGAAGGGTGAATCCTGACAGGTGAATTCTGAAGGGTGAATCCTGACAGGTGAATTTTGAAGGGCGAATCTGACAGGTGAATTCTGAAGGGTGAATCCTGACAGGTGAATTCTGAAGGGTGAATTCTGAAGGGTGAATTCTGAAGGGTGATTCTGAAGGGTGAATTCTGAAGGGTGAATCCTGACAGGTGAATTCTGAAGGGTGAATCCTGACAGGTGAATTCTGAAGGGTGAATTCTGAAGGGTGAATCCTGACAGGTGAATCCTGAAGGGCGAACCCTGCCGGCCGCAGCCCGAGGCGCCGCTCCCGACGGGCTCTCAGCAATGCCGCAGCGCCGACCCTCGGGGGCCGCGCTCGGAGGGGCTGAACTGGGGGCGGGGGCGCTGACCTCTCCCTCCCTCTGGATCCCGGAGGGCGAATTTCGTGCGGAGGAGCCCTCGAGAGGGGAACAAGGCGGCTCTGCCGGGCTGGGGAGGCGCTGGCGGAGCCCACCCGAGCCCCTCAGGGGTGCAGGGGGCTGAGCGGCGCCGCGGCTCCCTTGAAGCAGGCGGACTCGTAGTGCTTGTTGAGATAGGATTTGAGGGCGAAGGTTTTGCTGCAGCGCTTGCACTTGAAGTGCTTGAAGGCCGAGTGGGTCTGCATGTGGGCGCGCAGGTTGGAGCGGTCGGCGAAGGCTTTGCCGCAGTGGGCGCAGCCGAACGGCTTCTCCCCGGTGTGCGAGCGCATGTGGCCCTGCAGCAGCCAGGGCCGGCTGAACGCTTTGCCGCACACCTGGCACTTGTGCTTCAGGTCGTGGGTCAGCAGGTGCATGGCCATGGCCGGCATGGAGACGTACACCTTGCCGCAGGTGGGGCATTTCTTGGCCATCTTGCTGTCCAGGCTGCGGTGGGTCTGCTTGTGGCGGCTCAGGTTGGAGGAGGTGGCGTAGCTCTTGCCGCACTCGCCGCACGTGTGGCGGGGCAGGTTCCGCGCCGCGGCTCCGCCGCTCACCTTGCGCCGGGAGCGGCCGTCCGTGATGAAGAAGGCGTCCACGGCGTAGCCCTCGCTCACGGCCGCGTCGCCGTTGATGTAACCGCCGGCCATGCCCGAGTGGGGGCTGTCGGGGGGCTCCGAGTCGCCCCCGCCGAAGTCGCCGCGGCCTCCCGGGTACAGCGAGTCCGGGGACGGGACCTTGAGAGCCGCCTCGGGGTCCCCCTCGAAGGCCGAGGGTGCCATGTAGTCGCTGATGTACCCTGGGGACAGCCGGGGACAGCGGTCAGGGGGGCTCAGGGTGGGGACAGAGCGGGACAGCGGTCAGGGGGGAGCAGGGGTGGGGACAGAGCGGGGACAGCGGTCGGGGGGCTCAGGGGATGGGGACAGAGCGGGGACAGCGGTCAGGGGGGCTCGGGACAGAGCGGGGACAGCGGTCAGTGGGGCTCAGGATGGGGACAGAGCGGGGACAGCGGAGCGGGGACAGCGGTCAGGGAGGCTCAGAGGACGGGGACAGCGGTCAGGGGGGCTCGGGGATGGGGCCAGAGCGGGGACAGCGGTCAGGGGACAGCGGTCAGGGGGGCTCAAGGGAAGGGACAGTGCGGGACAGCGGTCAGGGGGAGCGGGTACGGGGACAGAGCGGGGACAGCGGTCAGGGGGCTCAGGGCAGGGGACAGCGGTCAGGGGGGCTCGGGGACAGGGACAGAGCGGGGACAGCGGTCAGGGGGTCTCAGGGCTGGGGACAGCTGTCAGGGGGGCTCAGGGACAGGGACACACGCGCGGGGGGGTGGCGGGCAGGGGGAGGAGGTGATGGTGGCGCTGCGTGTCCCCGTCCTTGTCCTGTGTGTGGCTTCTGTGTCCCCCTGTGTGTCCTGTGAGTGTCCCTCTGGTGTCCCCCTGTGTGTCCCCTCTGTGTCCCTCCTGTGTCCCCCTTCTGTGTCCTTCCTGTGTCCCCCTGTCTGTCCCTCCTGTGTCCCTCCGGCTGTCCTGTGTGTCCCCCCTCTGTGTCCCCCTGATTGCCCCTTCTGTGTCCCCCTGTATGTCCTCTGTGGCCCTGCGTGTCCCTTGATTGTGCCCCCTGTGTGTCACCTGTGTGTCCCTCCTATGTCCCCCTGTGTGTCCCATGTGTGTCACTGCATGTCCCTCTGTGTATCCTGTGTCTGTCCCTCCTGTGTCCCCCTGGCTGTCCCTTATGTGTCCCCTCTGTGTCCCGTATTTGTCCCCTGTGTGTCCCCCTGTGTCCCCCTGGTTGTCTCCTGTGTGTCCCCCTCTGTGTCCCCTCTGTGTCCCTTCTGTGTGCCCATGTGTGTCCCTCCTGTGTCCCCCATCCTGTGTGTCCCTCTGGTGTCCCCCTGGTTGTCTCGTGTGTGTCCCTCCTGGGTCCTCCTGCCTGTCCCATGTTTGTCCCTCCTATGTCCCCCTGTGTGTCCCCAAGTTGTCCCATGTGTGTCCCTTCTGTGTTCCTTTGTATGTCCCGTGTGTCCCTCCTGTGTCCCTTTGTATGTCCTGCGTGTCCCCGTGTGTCTCCCTGTGTGTCCCCCTGTGTGTCCTCCTGTGTGTCCCCTGTCTGTCCCTCCTATGCTCCCTTAGTTGTCCTGTGTGTCCCTTTTGTGTCCCTCTGTGTCCCCCTGTCTGTCCCTTCTGTGTCCCCCTGCATGTCCCTGCCTGTCCCGTGTGTGTCCCTCCTGTGTCCCCCCTGGTTGTCCCCGCCTGTCCCATATGTCCCTCCTGTGTCCCCCTGTGTGTCCCGTGTGTGTCCCTGGTTGTCCCTGCCTGTGTGTCCCTCCTGTGTGTCCCTGCCTGTCCCCTGTGTGTCCCTCCTGTGCCACCCTATGTGTCCCGTGTGTGTCCCTGCACGTCCCTGCCTGTCCCGTGTGTGTCCCCCTGTGTGTCCCTTCTGTGTCCCCTTGGTTGTCCCGTGTGTCGCTTCGTGTCCCCCTGTCTGTCCTGTGCGTGTCCCCCTGTGTCCCCCACTGTGTGTCCCGTGTGTGTCCCTCCTGTGTCCCCCTGTGTCCCCCTGTTTGTCCCTCCTGTGTCCCCCTACCTGGCCAGTGTTTGTCCCCCTGTCTGTCCCGTGTGTGTCCCTGTGTGTCCCTTCTGTGTCCCCCTCTGTGTCCCC
Source organism: Agelaius tricolor (assembly GCF_023055355.1). Classification (NCBI taxonomy): domain Eukaryota; kingdom Metazoa; phylum Chordata; class Aves; order Passeriformes; family Icteridae; genus Agelaius; species Agelaius tricolor. The sequence goes on along the minus strand of NW_027269468.1, from coordinate 26,249 downwards.
CTGTTTGTCCCTCCTGTGTCCCCGAACCTGTCCGGTGTTTGTCCCTTCTGTGTCCCCCTGTCTGTCCCGTGTGTGTCCCTCCTGTGTCCCCTCTGTGTCCCCCTGTCTGTCCTCCTGTCTGTCCCCACTCTGCCCCCTACCTGTCCCCTGACTGTCCCCCTGTCTGTCCTCCTTCTCGACCCTCTGTCCATCCCTTGCCTGTCCCCCTGTCTGTCCCCTTGTCTGTCCCTGTCTGTCCCCCTGTCTGTCCCCCTGTCTGTCCCCCTGTCTGTCCCCTTCTCTGTCACACTGTCCCCTTGTCTGTCCCCTGTCTGTCCCCCTGTCTGTCCCCCTGTCTGTCCCCTGACTGTCCCCCTGTCTGTCCCCTTCTCTGTCACACTGTCCCCCTGTCTGTCCCCTTGTCTGTCCCCTGTCTGTCCCCCTGTCTGTCCCCTTCCCAACCCCCGCCCATCCCCCTGCCAGACTGTGCCCGACTCAACTCCTGCCCTTGTCCCCGTCCGTGTCCCCTTCCCCATCCCTGTCTCCTGTCCTCAACTCTGTCCCTGTCCCCATCCCTGTCCCCTGTCCCCTGTCCCCTATGGCCTCTCCCCTATGCCCTGTCCCCTGTCCCTGTCCCCTGTCCCCTGTCCCCTGTCCCCTGTCCCTGTTCCCTGTCCCCTGACCCCTCTCCCCATCCCTGTCCCCTGTCCCCATCCCTGACCCCTGTCCCCATCCCTGTCCCCTGTCCCCTGTCCCCATCCCTGTCCCCTGTCCCCATCCCTGTCCCCTGTCCCCTGTCCCCTGTCCCCTGTCCCTGTCCCCTGTCCCCTGTCCCCTGTCCCCATCCCTGACCCCTGTCCCCATCCCTGTCCCCTGTCCCCTGTCCCCATCCCTGTCCCCTGTCCCCTGTCCCCTGTCCCCTGTCCCCATCCCTGTCCCCTGTCCCCTGTCCCCTGTCCCCTGTCCCCATCCCTGTCCCCTGTCCCCTGTCCCCATCCCTGTCCCCACCCCTGTCCCTGTCCCCTGTCCCCAGCCCTGTCCCTTCCGCAGCCTCTGGCCCTGCCCCCGATCCTGTCCCGCCCCTTTTCCCGCCTGCAGCTCCCTGTCCCTGTCCCCGTCCTCTGTCCCCTGTCCCTGCCCTTAACCCTTGTCCCTGTCCCTTCCCATGTCCCCAACCCTGTCCCTGTCCCCAGTTCCTGTCCCCAGTTCCTGTCCCCAGTTCCTGTCCCCTGTCCCTTCCCTCAGCCCCCTGTCCCCATCCCTGGCCATGTGTCCCTGTCATTGTCGCTGCCGTTGGCTCCTGTCCCTGTCCCCTGCTCCTGACGCTGTCCCCATCCCTGTCCCCGCAGTCCCGACCCCAGGCTCTGTCCCTGTCCCCTGTCCCCATCACTGCCCGCATCTCTGTCCCCTGTCCCTGTGCCCTGTCCCCTGACCCCATCCCTGCCCTTAACCCCATGTCCCTGTCCCTTCCATGTCCCTGTCCCCTGTCCTTGTCCCTGTGCCCTGTCCCCTGTTCCCGCCCCTGTCCCTTCCCGCAGCCCCGTCCCCATCCCTGGCCATGTGTCCCTGTCATTGTCGCTGCCGTTGGCTTCTGACACTGTCCCCATCCCTGTCCCCATCCCTGTCCCCTGTCCCCATCCCCACCATTGGCTCCTGTCCCTTGTCCCTGTCCCTGTCCCTGTCCCTGCACGCGTCCTCCTGCCCTCTCCTCTGTCCCCGTCTCCGCAGTCCCTGTCCCCGCAGTCCCGGCCAATGTCCCCGTCCCTGTCCCCATCGCTGCCCGCATCTGCTCTGCTCCCTGTCCCTGTCCCTGTCCCTGTCCCTGTCCCTGTCCCCGTCCCTGTCCCTGTCCCTGTCCCTCTCCCTGCCCTCACTCCCCCGCATCTCTTCTTCCCGTTGTCCTTGTCCCTCACCCCTGTCCCCGCAGTCCGTGTCCCCTGTCCCCGTCCCTCCTTCCTCCATCCCCGAATCGCTGCTGTCACCCCGCTGTCCCTTCCCTCTGTCCCTTCCCTCTGTCCCTTCCCTTGTCGCTGTCCCTTCCCTCTGTCCCTTCCCTCTGTCCCTTCCCTTGTCGCTGTCCCCATCCCTGCGCCAGCCTCCCCTGTCCCCATCGCTGCCCTCACCGCTCTGTCCCTTCCCTTGTCGCTGTCCCTGTCCCTGCGCCAGCCTCTCCTGTCCCCTGTCCCTGCCCTCACCGCTCTGTCCCTTCCCTTGTCGCCGTCCCCGTCCGTTCCCGCATCCCCCGTCCCTGCCTCCCGCATCCCAGTATTGCTTCCCTTGTCCCCGCTGTCCCTTCCCCTGTCCCCGCTGTCCCTTCCCCTGTCGCCGCTGTCCCTTCCCTCCCTTGTGGCCTCTGTCCCGCTCCGTTCCCGCATTCCCGGCCCCGCCGCCATCCCCGCTCCCGCATTCCCGCATTCCCCGCCCGCCGCCGCCGCCGCCGCTGCCCCGGCCCCGCTCAAGGTCACGGCGGGGCCGGGCCGGGCCCGGTGCGGCGGCGGCTGCGGCGGTTCCGCCGGTCCCGGTTACGCAACGCGCCGCAGCCGCAGCCGCCGCCGCCGCCGCACCGGGCCCGGCCGGGGCCGCGCTCCGCACAAAGGCCGCCGGCAGCAGGACGGGGACAACGGCGACAACGGCGACAACGGCGCCGCCGCCGCTGCTGCCCTTGAACTTGGCTCCGGCAGACAAAGGGCAGCGGCGGCGGCAGCGCCCGGGACCGGCCGCCCGCTCTGCGCTCCGGTTCTGCCCCGGTTCCGCCCCGGTTGTTCCGGCCCGGTCCCCCCGTGCCCGGCGGCGGCGGCGGCGGCGGCAGCGCGGCGGAATGCGGCGGTTCCCGGCCGGGGGACGGGGAGAGGGGAGCGGGGCTAGCGGGGCCCGGCGCTCGCTGTTTCTGGGTATTTCTGGGTATTTCTGGGTATTTCTCGGTATTTCTCGGTATTTACCCTTCTCGTGCAAGCGGGAGCCGAAATCCGCCCGGGCGCGGCCGTACGGGGCGTCGAGGCCGGCGGGGAAGTCATCGAGCTTCACCTTCTTCACCAGGAACGACCTGGGCATGGTTCCACCGGGGACCGGGCCCGGCCCCGCCGCCACAAAGGGCCCCCCCCGGGCGGCGGAGGGGGGGGGACGGGCGGGGGGTGCCGAACCGAGCTACGGCTGCTTTGTGCGGCGGGCGCGGCCGCCCAGCTCCGGGCCGGGGCCGCCCGCAGCCGCCGCCGCCGCCGCCGCCGCCGCCGCCGCTGCCGCCGCCGTGTCGGTGTCGGTGAGGCCGCGCCCGGCGGCTCCCGGACCCCCCCCGCGATCGGGCATGGACCGGCGGGGTCGGCACCGGCGCGGGGGGGCGGCCGAACCCCTCCGGGAGCGCTCCCGGCGCGGGGGTCCCGGTGCGGCGGCGGCGGCGGCGGCCGGGTCAGCACCGCGGGCAGCGCCCGTTCAGCACCGCGGACAGCGGCGGCGGCGGCGGCGGCGGCGGCGGCGGCGGGAAGGGAAGGGAAGGGAAGGGGGGATGGATGGATGGGGGGGCTGCGGGATGGGGGCGCGGGGCCCGGAGCGTGTGAGGAGCGCTCGGCACCGGCCCCGCGCTTATAACGGGGCCGGGGGGGCGCGGGGGGGGCGCGGCGGCCGCGGGGAACGGCGGGGGGGGGGGAGGGGGCGGGAGGGGAACGCCCCCGGGGCGGGGAGGGGGAGGGGGGAACGGAGACCCCCGCCCACCGGGGGGAGGGGGAGGGGATGGGGAGGGAGGGAGGGCGGTAGGACCCGGGAGAATCCCGGGATTCGGGAGCGGTAGGGCCTGGGAGAATCCCGGGATTTGGGAGGGATTGGAGCCGGGAGAATCCCGGGATTCGGGAGCGGTAGGGCCTGGGAGAATCCCGGGATTCGGGGGGGATTGGACCCGGGAAAATCCCGGGATTCGGGAGAGATTGGAGCAGGGAGAATCCCGGGATTCGGGGAGAAATGGAGCCGGGAGAATCCCGGGATTCGGGAGCTTTAGGACCCGGGAGAATCCCGGGATTCGGGAGCGGTAGGGCCTGGGAGAATCCCGGGATTCGGGGGGGATTGGAGCCGGGAGAATCCCGGGATTCGGGGGGAAATGGAGCCGGGAGAACCCCGGGATTCGGGAGCGGTAGGGGCCGGGAGAATCCCGGGATTCGGGGGGAAATGGAGCCGGGAGGATCCCGGAATTTGGGAGCGGTAGGACCCGGGAGAATCCAGGAATTCGGGAAGGATTGGAGCCGGGAGAATCCCGGGATTCCGGAGCGGTAGAGCCCGGGAGAATCCCGGGATTTGGGGAGCGATTGGAGCCGGGAGAATCCCGGGATTCGGCAGCGGTAGGGCCCGGGAGAACCCCGAGATTTTGAGGGGAATTGGGCAGGGATTGGAGCTCACAGAATCCCGGGATTTGGGGAGCGATAGGAGCCGGGAAGATCCCGGGATTTGGGGGAAAACTGGGGAGCTTTAGGACCCAGCAGAATCCCGGAATTTGGGAGCTTTAGGACCCGGGAGAATCCCGAGATTTGCGGGGGAATGGGACGGGATTGGAGCTCGGAGAATCCCGGGATTTGAGGGGGGGGAATTGGGAGCTTTAGGACCCGGGAGAATCCCGGGATTTGGGGGGGAATGGAGCCGGGAGAATCCCGGGAATTGGGAGCGATAGGAGCAGGAAGAATGCCGGGATTTGGGAGCGATAGGAGCAGGGAGAATGCCGGGATTTGAGGGGGAATTGGGAGCGGTAGGGCCCGGAAGAATCTCGGGATTCGGTGAGCGGTAGGAGCCGGGAGAATCCCGGGAATTGCGGGGGAATGGGAAGGGATTGGAGCTCGGAGAATCCCGGGGTTTGAGGGGAATTGGGAGCTTTAGGGCCTGGGAGAATCCCGGGATTTGAGGGGAATTGGGAGCTTTAGGACCCGGGAGAATCCCGGGATTTGGGGGGAAATGGAGCCGGGAGAATCCCGGGAATTGGGAGCTTTGGAACCCGGGAGAATCCCGGAATTTGGGAGCGATTGGAGCCGGGAGAATCCCGGGATTTTGGGGGGAAGGAGGAGCTTTAGGAACCGGGAGAATCCCGGGATTTGGGAGCTTTAGGAGCCAGGAGAATCCCGGAATTTGGGGAGCGATTGGAGCCGGGAGAATCCCTGAATTTTTGAGGGAAGGAGGAGTTTTAGGAGCCGGGAGAATCCCGGGATTTGGGGGGGAATTGGGGAGTGACAGGACCCGGGACAACCCCGGGATTTTGGGGGAAACCGGGGTGGGATTGGAGCTCGGAGAATCCCGGGATTTGGGAGATTTGGGGAGGAATTGGAAAGTTTAGGACCCGGGAGAATCCCGGAATTTTTTGGGGAAAGGAGGAGCTTTAGGACCTCGGAGAATCCCGGAATTTAGGGGGGAACTGGGAGGTTTAGGACCCAGGAGAATCCCGGAATTTTTGGGGCCAATTGGGAGAGATGGGAGCCTGGAGAATGCCGGAATTTGGGGAATTTGGGGGATTTGGGAGCTTTAGGACCCCGGAGAATCCCGGAAATTGGGGAATTTGGGAGGGAATTGGGTTCTTTAGGACCCGGGACAACCCCGGGATTTTGGGGGGAATCTGGGGGAATTGGGAGCTTCAGGAGCCGGGAGAATCCCAGAATTGTGGGGAATTTGGGGCATTTGGGAGCTTTAGGACCCAGGAGACTCCCGGAATTTTGGGAATTTGGGGGATTTGGGAGCTTTAGGATCCGAAAGAATCCCGGAAATTGGGGGGGATTTGGGAGCTTTAGGACGCTGGAAAATCCCGGAATTTGGGGAATTTGGGGAAGTTCAGGACCCAAGAGAATTTGGTGGGGGAGAATTGGGAGCTTTAGGACCCCGGGGAATCGCAGAATTTTGGGGAATTTGGGGGATTTGGGGAGATTTAGGACCCGGGAGAATCCCGGAATTTTGGGGGGATTTGGGGAGATTTGGGAGCTGAGACAGAGATGGATTTTGGGATAAAAAGGGGAAAATGGGAATGGGGGAAATGAGAAAATGGGAATAATGAGAATGGGAATAGTGGGAATAATGGGGAAAATGGGGGAAATGGGAATAATGGGGAAAATGGGAAAATGGGAATGTGATTGGAAATGGGGAAAATGGGAAAATGGGGAAAATGGGAATGGGAATGGAAATGGGGAAAACGGGAAAAGTGGGAATAATGAGAAAATGGGGAAAATGGAAACAGGAAAATGGGGAAAATGGGAATGGGGAAAATGGGAAAAATGGGGATGGGAATAATGGGAATGGAAAAAGGAGAATGGGATTGGGAGAAATGGGAATAATGGGGAAATGGGAAAATTGGGAATGGGGAAATGGGATAAATGGGAATGGAGAGAATGGGAAAAATGGGAATGGAGAGAATGGGAAAAATGGGAATAATGAGAATAATGGGGAGAATGGGAAAATGGCAATGGGGAGAATTGGGATAAAAGGGAAAAATGAGAATAATGGGAAAATAGGAATGGGAATAATGAGAAGAATGGGAAAAATGGGAATGATGGGAAAACGGGAGAAATGGGAAGGTGATAAATGGGAATGGGAAAATGGGAATGGGATATATGGGAGTGGGATTGGGAATGGGGGAAAATGGGATAAATGGGAATAATGGGAATGGGGAAACGGGAAAATGAGAAATATGGGAAAAATGGGGGAAATGGAAAAAAGAAAAAAATGAGAATAATGGGAAAAATGGGGGAAATGGAAAAAAGAAAAAAAGGGGAAAAAGGAAAAAATAGGAATGGGAAAATGGGGAAATTGGGGAAAATGGCAATAATGGGAATAATGGCAATGGGAAAATGGGAATGGGGAAAATAGGAAATGAGAAAAGGGGAAAAATGGGAATGGGGAACGCTGGAGTTCGGGAAAACCCAAAATTTTGGGGGTTGGGGACACAAAGAATTCCGGGAGAATCCCAGAATTTGGGGTCATGGGGACATTGGGGAGCACTGGGATCCAGGGGAATCCCGGAATTGTGGGAAGCTCAAAACCCCCAGAAAATCCCAAAGTTTTAGGGGAAATCACAAAAAATCTCAGAAGCTCAAAATCCCAAATTTTTTTTGGGAAATCTCGAAAAATCCCAGAATTCTGGGAGCCCAAAACCCCAAATTTTTTTTGGGAAAATCCTGAAATTTGAGGAGCCCAAAATCCCTTTTTTTTTTTTTTTTGAGGAAATCCAGAAAAATCCGGGAATTCTGGGAAGCAGAAAACTCCCAATTCTTTTTAGGGGAAATCCGGGAAAATCCCAGAATTTTGGGAGCCCAAAATCCCAAATTTCTGGAGGGAATTCCTGGAAATTGGGGAGCCCAAAATCCCAAATTTTTTTTGGGGGGAGCCCAAAATCCCAGGAATTGTGAGGCGGGGGATGGGCTCCCCTCCCTTCCCCCACCCCGACAGGCTGCGGGCATTTAGGGAAGCTCATTTGCATCTCATTAACATCTCATTACCATCGAACTGCCACATCATTAGCATTTAATTAAACGGTTCGGTGGAGGAGGAGCTGCCGGGCCCCGCTGGGCCACCAGGGGGCGCTGCTTGCCCAGGTGCGCGCTGGGCTTGCCCAGGTGGGTGCTGAGCTTGCCCAGGTGCATTTTGAGGTTGCCCAGGTGGGTTCTGAGCTTGCCCAGGTGCGCGCTGAGCTTGCCCAGGTGCATTTTGAGGCTGCCCAGGTGGGCACTGGGGTTGCCCAGGTGCGAGTTGAGGTTGCCCAGGTTGGTCCGGAGGTTGCCCAGGTGGGACCTGAGCTTCCTCAGGGTGCTCAGGTTGTCCAGGTGCATGCTGAGGATGCCCAGGTTGGATCTGAGGTTGCCCAGGTGCATTTTGAGGTTGCCAAGGTGGATTCTGAGCTTGCCCAGGGTGCTCCGGTTGCCCAGGTGGGCGCTGAGCTTGCCCAGGTGCAGTTTGAGGTTGCCCAGGTTGGTTCTGAGGTTGTCCAGGTGGGTGCTGAGGATGCCCAGGTGCATTTTGAGGTTGCCCAGGTGCATTTTGAGGTTGCCCAGGTGGGTGCTGAGCTTCCTCGGGGTGCTCAGGTTGTCCAGGTGCGTGCTGAGGATGCCCAGGTTGGATCTGAGGTTGCCCAGGTGGGCGCTGAGGTTGCCCAGGTGGATCCTGAGGTTGCCCAGGTGGGCACTGAGGTTGTCCAGGTGCAGTTTGAGGTTGCCCAGGTGGGTTCTGATCTTGCCCAGGGCTCTCAGGTTGCCCAGGTGGGTTCTGAGGTTGTCCAGGTGCATTTTGAGGTTGCCCAGGTGGGTTCTGAGGTTGTCCAGGTGCGTGCTGAGGATGCCCAGGTTGGATCTGAGGTTGCCCAGGTGGGCTCTCAGGTTGCCCAGGTGGGCGCTGCCCTTGCCCAGGTGCAGTTTGAGGTTGCCCAGGTGGGCTCTCAGGTTGCCCAGGTGGGTTCTGAGCTTGCCCAGGTGCAGTTTGAGGTTGCCCAGGTGGGCTCTCAGGTTGCCCAGGTGGGCTCTCAGGTTGCCCAGGTGGCACCGAGCTGGCCCAGGCCGCGCTGCCATCGCCCATGCCGGCTCTGATGCTGCCCAGGTGGGCGCCCAGGGTGCCCAGGTGGGCGCTCAGGTGGTCCAGCAGGGTGCTCATGTTGTCCAGGTGGGCGCTCAGGGTGCCCAGCAGGGTGCCCAGCAGGGCGCCCAGGTCGGCCCTGATCTCGCCCAGGTGGCTGCTGGGGTCGTCCAGGTGCGAGTTGATGTTGCCCAGGTTGGTCCGGAGGTTGCCCAGGTGGGACCTGAGGCAGCCCAGGTAGATCCTCAGGTTGCCCAGGTGGCGCTGAGGTTGCCCAGGTGGGAGCTGCAGGTGCCCATTGGTGGCCGACATTGCCCAGGTGGGAGCTGAGGGTGCCCTGGCGAACGCTGGCATTGCCCAGGTGCGCTCTGAGGGTGCCCAGGTGGTTCTGGGGCTGGCACAGGTGGATGTTGAGGTTGCCCAGGTGCGTTCCGCGGTTGCCCAGGTGGCGTTGCCCAGGCAGGTTCCATGGTTGCCCAGGAGGTTCTAAGGTGGCCCAGGTGAGCTCTGACCATGCCCAGGTGAGCTCTGACCATGCCCAGGTGAGCCCTGACCATGCCCAGGTGGTTCTGAGGGTGCCCAGGTGGGCTCTGAGGGTGCCCAGGTGAGCCCTGGCATTGCCCAGGTGGGCTCTGAGGGTGCCCAGGTGGGCTCTGACCTTGCCCAGGTGAGCTCTGAGTGTGCCCAGGTGAGCTCTGAGGGTGCCCAGGTGAGCCCTGGCATTGCCCAGGTGGGCTCTGAGGGTGCCCAGGTGGGCTCTGACCTTGCCCAGGTGAGCTCTGAGTGTGCCCAGGTGAGCTCTGAGGGTGCCCAGGTGAGCCCTGGCATTGCCCAGGTGAGTACTGAGGGTGCCCAGGTGAGCCCTAAGGGTGCCCAGGTGAGCTCTGAGCCCCTCCCCCCCTCAGAGCCCCTCCCCCCCTTGCCCCTCCCCCCCCTCCGTCCGATTCCCAGATTTTGGGGGGGGGTGGGGGAGGGGCAGAGTTCCTTTATTTGGGGGTGGGGGACCCCAAAAATTGGGGGCGGGGGGGTTTACAAAATGGGGGAGGGGTTCACAAAAATTGGGGGGGGGGTACAAAAATTCGGGGGGTACAAAAATTGGGGGGGGGGTTTACAAAAATTGGGGGAGGGGCTATAAAAAGGGGGAGGGGCTATAAAAAGAGGGAGGGGCTATAAAAGGTGGGGGGAGGGGATCTGGGGGGGGTCGCTCAACTTTTGGGGGGTCTTGGTTTGGGGGGGGTCTCAGATTTGGGGCGGGGTCTCCAATTTGGGGGGGTCTCAGATTTGGGGAGGGGTCTCAGATTTGGGGAGGCTGAGAATTGGGGGAGTCTGAGAATTGGCGGGGTCCTCAAATTTGGGGGGGGGGGGTTTAGAATTGGGCGGGGTCTCAGATTTGGGGGTGTCAGATTTGGGGGGGGGCTCAGAATTTGGGGGGTCTGTCATACTTGGAGGGGGGCTCAGAATTTGGGGGGGGTCTCTCATAACTGGGGGGTCTCAGATTGGAGGGGGGCTCAGATTTGGGCGGGGGGGGTCTCAGAATTTGGGGGGGGTCTCGGAATTTGGGGGGGTCTTAGAATTGAGGGGGGGTTTCAGATTTGGGGGGGGGGTCTCCTCTTTGTGGGCGGGGTCTCCTCATGGGGGGGTTTCCTCTTTTGGGGGGTCCCGTGACCCGGGGGCGTCAACTTTGGGGGCGTCACCTTGGGGGGAGTCCCCTGGTTTGGGGGCGTCACTTTGGGAGGAGGTCCCTGATTTGGGGGTGTCCCATTGGGGGGTGTCCCCAGCTCCGGGGGTGTCACCTCACCCGGGGGTGTCCCCTGATCTGGGTGTGTCACTCTGGGGGGAGGTCCCTGGTTTGGGGGTGTCACACTAGGGGGTGTCCCTTGATTTGGGGGTGTCACCTCACCCGGGGGTGTCCCCTGATTTGGGAGCGTCACTTTGGGGGGAGGTCCCTGATTTGGGGGTGTCCCCAGCTCGGGGGGTGTCACTTTGGGGGGTGTGCCCTGGTTCGGGGATGTCACATCCGGGGATGTCCCCTGATTTGGGGGCGTCACTTTGGGGGGTGTTCCCTGGTTTGGGGGTGTCCCCTCCTTCGGGGTTGTCCCCAGCTCGGGGGGTGTCACTTTGGGGGGTGTCCCCTCATCCAGGGCTGTCACATCCGGGGGTGTCCCCAGCTTCGGGGCTGTCCCCAGCTCCAGGGGTGTCCCCTCATCCGGAGGTGTCCCCTGGTCCGGGGATGTCACTTTGGGCGGTGTCCCCTCATCCGGGAGTGTCCCATCGGGGGGTGTCCCCTCCTCCAGGGGTGTCCCCAGCTCGGGGGGTGTCCCATTGGGGGGTGTCCCCCGGCCCGGGGGTGTCCCCAGCTCCAGGGGTGTCCCCTGGTTTGGGGCTGTCCCATCGGGGGCTGTCCCATCCGGGGGTGTCCCATCGGGGGGTGTCCCCTGGTCCGGGGGTGTCCCCAGCTCCGGGCCTGTCCCATTGGGGGGTGTCACACTGCGGGGTGTCCCCAGCTCCGGGAGTGTCCCCTCCTCCGGGGGTGTCCCATTGGGGAGTGTCCCCAGCTCCGGGGGTGTCCCATTGGGCGGTGTCCCCTCATCCGGGGCTGTCCCATCCGGGGCTGTCCCCAGCTCGGGGGGTGTCCCCAGCTCGGGGGGTGTCACACTTGGGGGTGTCCCCAGCTCCGGGGCTGTCCCCTCACCCGGGGCTGTCCCATCCGGGGGTGTCCCCAGCTCCGGGGGTGTCCCATTGGGCGGTGTCCCCTCATCCGGGGCTGTCCCATCCGGGGGTGTCCCCTGCTCCGGGGGTGTCCCCGCGGTGCCGTCGCCCCCCGGCAGCGCCCGCAGCAGCCCCAGCACCGCCCCCCGGCCCCGGTGCGGGCGCTTGGTGCCGCGGGGCAGGCGGCGACACGAGGACACGTCCAGCAGCGACAGCTGGGGACAGCGCCACAGCGGCCTGGGGACAGCGACACAGCGACACCTGAGCGACACCTGAGTGACACCTGAGCCCCTCCCAGTGTCCCCTGTCACCCCCAGGAATGTGGGCACAGCTGGGGACAGCCACAGCGGCCTGGGGACAGCGCCACAGCGACACCTGAGCGACACCTGAGCCCCTCCCAGTGTCCCCTGTCACCCCCAGGAATGTGGGCACAGCTGGGGACAGCGCCACCTGAGCGACACCTGAGCCCCTCCAGTGTCCCCTGAGCCCCAGAGCGACCCCCAGAGCAAGCCCCCAATGTCCCCAGTGTCCCCAAGTCCCCAAACATCCCCAATGTCCCCTGATAACCAGAGTGACCCCCAGCGTGAGCCCCACAATGTCCCTAACGTCCCCCCAATGTCCCCCCAATGTCCCCAGTGTCCCCTGAGCCCCAGAGTGACCCCCCCAATGTCCCCAATGTCCCCCAATGTCCCCAATCCCCCCAGAGCAACCCCCAGAGCAAGCCCAACAATGCCCCCAGTGTCCCCAATGCCCCAAATGTCCCCAATGTCCCGACCCCCAGAGCGACCCCCAGAGTGAGCCCCACAATGTCCCCAATGTCCCCTGAGCCCCAGAGTGACCCCCCAATGTCCTCAATGTCCCCCAATGTCCCCAATCCCCCCAGAGCAACCCACAGAGTGAGCCCAACAATGCCCCCAATGTCCCCAATGCCCCCAGTGTCCCCTGAGCCCCACAGTGACCCCCAGAGTGACCCCCACAATGTCCTCAATGTCCCCAATGTCCCCAATCCCCCCAATGTCCCCCACAATGTCCCCAATGTCCCCTAACCCCCAGAGTGACCCCCCAGTGTCCCCTGATTCCCCCCCCCCACCCCCGAGTGTCCCCCCAGTGTCCCCTGTCACCCCCAGGAATGTGGGGACAGGTGGGGACAGGCCAGCAGCGGGCTGGGGACAGTGAGGGTGAGGGTCCCCAAATGTCCCCTGACCCCCAGAGTGACCCCTCAATGTCCCCAGTGTCCCCAGTGTCCCCGTGTCCCACCTGAGCTCCCGTGCTGTCACCGCTGTCCCTGGCAGCCTGAGCACCCTCAGAGGGTCCCAATGTCCCCAATGTCCCCAGTGTCCCCACTGTCCCCAGTTTCCCCGTGTCCCACCTGAGGTCCCGCGCTGTCACCGCTGTCCCCGCCACCCTGAGCACCCTGAGGGGGTCCCAATGTCCCCAATATCCCCAGTGTCCCCATGTCCCACCTGAGGTCCCGCGCTGTCACCGCTGTCCCCGCCACCCTGAGCACCCTGAGGGTGTCCCAATGTCCCCACTGTCCCCACTGTCCCCACTGTCCCCAGTGTCCCCAATGTCCCACCTGAGGTCCCGCGCTGTCACCGCTGTCCCTGCCAGCCTGAGCACCCTGAGGGGGTCCCACTGTCCCCAATGTCCCCAGCACCCCCAGTGTCCCCGTGTCCCCAGTGTCCCCAGTGTCCCCATGTCCCACCTGAGGTCCCGCGCTGTCACCGCTGTCCCCGCCACCCTGAGCACCCTGAGGGGGTCGCGGGGCCCGAACTGCGCCAGGGCCGCCCCCAGGTCGGGGTCGCGGCGCCCGCTCAGGTCCAGCTCCAGCAGCGTCCGGTGCCACCGGCGCGTGACCTCCGCCCAGGCCACGCCCCCCGAGCGCGGCGACACCGAGCGACAGCCGGGGGACACCGGCAGCGACAGCAGCTCCAGCCCTGGGGACACAGAGAGGGACACAGAGTGACAATGGGGACACAGAGTGACAATGGGGACAGTTGGGGACACGGGGTGACAATGGGGACACGGTGTGACCGTGGGACACAGGACAGGGGACATGGGCAGTGGCACGAGACAGGGGACATCAGAGGGGACACGGAGTGACAATGGGGACACATTGGGCTGGGGACAGCAGAGGGGACAGGGGACAGCCCGGGACAGCAACAGGGGACACAGGGTGACACTGGGGACAGTTGGGGACATAGGGTGACACTGGGACAGGTGACACGGAGTGACAGCAGCACAGAGGACGCGTCACGACAGCTCACGACACGTCCCCCCCACCCCCATGACCCACCCCTGTCCCCCCAGGTGTCCCCAGGTGTGTCCCCAGGTGTGTCCTAGGCGTGCCCCCATGTCCCCAGGTGTCCCCAGCTGTCCCCATGTCTCCAGGTGTGTCCCCAGGTGTGCCCATGTCCCCAGGTGTGCCAGGTGTGTCCCAGGTGTGTCCCTGTCCCCAGGTGTGTCCCCAGGTGTGTCCCAGGTGTGTCCAGGTGTGTCCCAGCTGTCCCTGGGTGTGTCCCGGGTGTGTCCCAGGTGTGTCCCCATATCCCCAGGTGTGTCCCCAGGTGTGTCCCCATGTCCCCAGGTGTGTCCAAGAGTGTCCCAGGTGTGCCCCAGCTGTCCCCAGGTGTGTCCCCAGCTGTGTCCCCATGTCCCAGGTGTGTTGCAGGTGTCCCCAGGTGTGTCCCCCCAGGTGTGTCCCAGCTGTGCCACTGTTCCAGGTGTGTCCCCATGTACCAGGTGTGTCCCTAGGTGTGTCCCCAGCTGTCTCCATGTCCCCAGGTGTGTCCCAGGTGTGTCTCAGGTGTACCCAGCTGTCCCCAGCTGTCCCCCCAGGTGTCCCAGGTGTCCCCCCAGGTGTGTCCCCAGGTGTCCCCAGGTGTGTTCCAGGTGTGTCCCCAGCTGTCCCCAGGTGTCCCCCCAGGTGTCCCCAGCCCCTCACCTGTGCAGGGCAGCTCCAGCAGGGCCCTGGGGCTCACCTGGTGCCCCCCCCTCACCTGCAGCTCCCTCAGCCCGGGGGTCCCGCGCAGGAGGCGCCGCAGGAGCCCCTCCCCCACCTGCCCGGGCCCCTCCCCCGGCCCCTCCCCCAGCCCCTCCCCCAGCCCCAAATGGCGGAGCCGGGGGAACGAGGGGGGAGGGGCACCCGCGACGGTGGGGGAGGGGCAGCGCTGGGGCTCCCACAGGGCCCCGCCCAAGCGGAGAACCTGGGGGGAGGGGCACGGGTGAGAGGGGGGGAGGGGCACAGGTGAGAGGGGGGGGGAGGGGCACCTGGGGGGGGAGGGGCACAGGTGAGGGGGGAGGGGCAAAGGGGAGGGGGGGAGTGGCACAGGTGAGAGGGGGGATGGGCACAGGTGAAAGGGGGAGGGGCATCTGTGGGGGGGAGGGGCACCCAGGGGGGGGGATGGGCACAGGTGAGAGGGGGAGGGGCATCTGGGGGGAGGGGCACCCAGAGATGGGGGAGGGGAACCCAGGGATGGGGGAGGGGCACAAGTGAGGGGGGGGGAGGGGCACCTGGGGGGGAGGGGCACAGGTGAGAGGGGGGAGGGGAACCCAGAGATGGGGGAGGGGAACCCAGAGATGGGGGAGGGGCAGAGGTGGATTTGGGGGAGGGGTCCTGGTGTGATTTTTGGGGCCTCTCAGGTGAAATTTGGGGTTCCCAGGTGTGGTTTTGGGGTGTTTGGGGTTCCCAGGTTGATTTTGGGGCTCCCAGGTGTGGTTTGGGGGTTCCCAGGTGTAATTTTGGGGTGTTTGGGGTTCCCAGGTGTGGTTTGGGATATTTGGGGTTCTCAGGTGTGGTTTGGGGTGTTTGGGGTTCCCAGGTGTAATTTTGGGGTTCCCAGGTGTGGTTTGGGGGTTCCCAGGTGTAATTTTGGGGTGCCCAGGTGTGGTTTGGGGGCTCCCAGGTGTAATTTTGGGGTATTTGGGGTTTCCAGGTGTAATTTTGGGGTTCCCAGGTGTGGTTTTGGGGTGTTTGGGGTGCCCAGGTTGATTCTGGGGTTTCTTTCACCTGCCCAGGTTGATTTTTGGGGCTCCCAGGTTGATTTTGGGGCGTTTTGGGGCTTCCTTTGGGGTGATTTTGGGGTGCCCAGGTGTGGGTTTAGGGGTTTTTTGGGGTTCCTTTGAGGCGAATTTTTGGGGTGTTTTTGGGGGTCTCTGTGGGGTTTTTGGGGTTCCCGGGTGGGGTTTTGGGGTTCCCAGGTGGATTCTGGGGTTTTTTTTTGGGTATTTCTATGGGGATTTTGGGGTTCCCAGGTGGATTTTGGGGCTTTTGTGGGGTACCCAGGTGGATTTGGGGGTTCCCGGGTGGATTTTTGGGGTATTTTTGGGTGTTTTGGTTACCTCGAGCAGGGGCAGCGGGAAGGGGGATTTGGGGGTGCCCAGGGGGATTTTGGGGTGTTTTTGGGGTGATTTTGGGGTGTTTTGGGTACCTCGAGCAGGGGCAGCAGGAGGGGGGATTTGGGGGTGCCCAGGGGGGATTTTGGGGTGATTTTGGGGATTTTTGGGGTGTTTTTGGGGTATTTTTGGTACCTTGAGCAGGGGCAGCGGGAGGGGGGGGATTTTGGGGTATTTTTGGGGTGTTTTTGGGGTGATTTTGGGGTATTTTTGGTACCTTGAGCAGGGGCAGCGGGAGGGGGGATTCTGGGGTTCCCGGGTGTATTTTGGGGTATTTTTGGGGTGTTTTTGGGGTCCCCGGGTGTATTTTTGGGGTGAATTTGGGGTGTTTTTGGGGTATTTTGGTACCTCGAGCAGGGGCAGCGGGAGGGGTGATTTTGGGGTTCCCGGGTGTATTTTTGGGGTGTTTTTGGGGTATTTTTGGGTGTTTTTGGGGTATTTTGGGTACCTCGAGCAGGGGCAGCGGGAGGGGGGGATTTTGGGGTGTTTCTGGGGTGTTTTTGGGGTATTTTTGGGGTGTTTTTGGGGATTTTTGGGGTATTTGGGTACCTCGAGCAGGGGCAGAGGGAGGGGGGGATTTTGGGGTGTTTTTGGGATTTTTTGGGGTGATTTTGGGTGTTTTGGGTACCTCGAGCAGGGGCAGCGGGAGGGGGGGATTTTTGGGTGATTTTGGGGTGTTTTTGGGTGTCTTTGGGGTGAATTTCGGGTGTTTTTGGGGTGATTTTGGGGTGTTTGGGTACCTCGAGCAGGGGCAGCGGGAGGGGGGGATTTTTGGGTGATTTTGGGGTGTTTTTGGGTGTCTTTGGGGTGAATTTCGGGTGTTTTTGGGGTGATTTTGGGGTGTTTGGGTACCTCGAGCAGGGGCAGCAGGAGGGGGGGATTTTGGGGTGTTTTTGGGGTGTTTTTGCGTGATTTAGGGGTGATTTTGGGGTGTTTTTGGGTGTTTTTGGTACCTCGAGCAGGGGCAGCGGGAGGGGGGGATTTTGGGGTGTTTCTGGGGTGTTTTTGGGGTGTTTTTGCGTGATTTTGGGGTGTTTTTGGGGTGATTTTGGGTGTTTTTGGTACCTCGAGCAGGGGCAGCGGGAGGGGTGTTTTCGGGGTCCCCGGGTGTATTTTTGGGGTGATTTTGGGGTGATTTTGGGGTATTTTGGTACCTCGAGCAGGGGCAGCGGGAGGGGGGATTTGGGGGTGCCCAGGGGGGATTTTGGGGTGTTTTTGGGGTGTTTTTGGGGTATTTTTGGGGTGATTTTGGGGTGTTTTTGGGGTGTTTGGGTACCTCGAGCAGGGGCAGCGGGAGGGGTGATTTTGGGGTTCCCGGGTGTATTTTTGGGGTGTTTTTGGGGTGTTTTTGGGGTGATTTTGGGGATTTTCTGGGGTGTTTGGGTACCTCGAGCAGAGGCAGCGCCGCCTGCAGCCGCTCCAGGGGCAGGGGGAATTTGGGGGTTCCCGGGTGTTTTTGGGGTGTTTTTGGGGTGATTTTGGGGTATTTTGGGTACCTCGAGCAGGCGCAGCGGGAAGGGTGTTTTTGGGGTTCCCGGGTGTATTTTTGGGGTATTTTTGGGGTGGTTTTGGGGTGTTTGGGTACCTCGAGCAGGGGCAGCAGGAGGGGGGATTTTGGGGTGTTTTTGGGGTGATTTTGGGGATTTTTTGGGGTGTTTTTGGGGTGATTTTGGGTACCTCGAGCAGGGGCAGTGGGAGGGGTGATTTTGGGGTTCCCGGGTGTATTTTTGGGGTGTTTTTGGGGTGTTTTTGGGGTGGTTTTGGGCTGTTTTGGGGTGTTTGGGTACCTCGAGCAGGGGCAGCGGGAGGGGGGATTTTGGGGTATTTTTGGGGTGTTTTTGGGGTGTTTTTGGGGTGATTTAGCGGTGTTTTTGGGGTGTTTGGGTACCTCGAGCAGGGGCAGCGGGAGGGGGGATTCTGGGGTTCCCGGGTGTATTTTGGGGTATTTTTGGGGTGTTTTTGGGGTCCCCGGGTGTATTTTGGGGTATTTTTGGGGTGATTTTGGGGTATTTTTGGGGTGATTTTGGGGTATTTTTGGGGTGGTTTTGGGTGTTTTTGGTACCTCGAGCAGGGGCAGCGGGAGGGGTGTCTTTGGGGTGATTTTGGGGTGTTTTTGGGGTGATTTTGGGGTATTTTGGTACCTCGAGCAGGGGCAGCGCCGCCTGCAGCCGCTCCAGGGGCAGGGGGAGGGGCGGGCCCGGCCCCCCCGGGCTCTGATCCAGCTCCAGCACCCGGAGACGGGGACAGAGCCCGGCCTGGGGAAATTCGGGGAAATTCGGGAAAATTCGGGATCAGGGGGAGCTTGGGGGGGTTTGGGGGGTTCGGGAATTTGGGGATTTTTGGGGATTTTTGGGGATTTTTGGGGTTTTTTATGGGATTTTTTGGGATTTTTTTTGATTTTTGGGGATTTTTTCTGGGGATTTTTGGTGAAATTTGGGGATTTTTTTTTTTTGATTTTGGGGGCGTTTGGGGATTATTACGGGATTTTTTGGGATTTTTTTTTATATTTTGGGGATTTTTGGGGATTTTTCGACTTTTTTTGGATTTTGGGGGATTGGGGGGGGGCTTGGGGATTTTTTCGGGACTTTTTTGGGGATTTTTGGGGATTTTTTTATTTTTTGGGGGATTTTTTTGAGATTTCTTGGGGATTTTTGGGGACATTTTTGGGATTTTTTGAGGTTTTTTTCAGATTTTTTGGGGGTATTTTTGGGATTTTTGGGGATTATTTTTTTTGGGGGGGGATTTTTTTTGGATTTTTGGGGATTTTTTGGGATTTTTTTTTTTACCTTTCTGGGATTTTTTGGATTTTTTTTGGGGATTTTTGGTGAAATTTGGGGATTTTTTTTTTTATTTTGGCGACGTTTGGGGATTATTACGGGATTTTTTGGGATTTTTTTTTTTTTTATATTTTGGGGATTTTTGGGGGGATTTTTTTTTGGTTTTTTTTGGGATTTTTTGGGGTTTTTTTTAATTTTTTGGGGATTGATTTTTGGGGGGACTTCTTTGGGATATTTTGGGGATTTTTTTTTTTTATTTTGGGGGCGTTTGGAGATTATTACGGGATTTTTTGGGATTTTTTTTTTTTATTTTGGGGATTTTTGGGGATTTTTTTTTGTTTGTTTTTTTGGGATTTTGAGGGATTTTTTTTATTTTTTGGGGATTTTTGGGGGGACTTTTTTGGGATAGTTTGGGGATTTCTTTGGATTTTGGGGGCATTTGGGGGGCATTTTTTGGATTTTTTGGGGATTTTTTTGGGGATTTTTGGGGATTTTTTGGGATTTTTTTTGAATTTTTTGGGGGATTTTTGGGGCATTATTTGGGGATTTCATTTGGAATTTTGGGGGATTTTTTGGGGATGCTTTGGGATTTTTTAGGGATTTTTTGGGGACGTTTTTGGGATTTTTGGGGATTTTTTTTTTGTATTTTGGGGGTTTTTTAGGGATTTTTTGGGGGATTTTTGGGGATTTTTCTAGTTTTTTTTTATTTTGGGGGATTGGGGTGGGGCTTGGGGATTTTTTCGGGACTTTTTTGGGGATTTTTGGGGATTTTTTTATTTTTTGGGGGATTTTTTTGAGATTTTTTGGGGATTTTTCGGGACATTTTTGGGATTTTTTGGAGATTTTTAGGGGATTTTTGGGGACTTTTTTGATTTTTTGAGGGTTTTTTCAGATTTTTTGGGGGTCTTTTGGGATTTTTGGGGATTTTTATTTTTTTGGGGGGGATTTTTTTTGGATTTTTGGGGATTTTTTGGGGGATTTTTTGGGATTTTTTTTACCTTTTTGGGATTTTTTGGAGATTTTTGGGGGATTTTTGGTGAAATTTGAAGATTTTTTTTTTATTTTGGGGGTGTTTGGAGATTATTACGGGATTTTTTTGGATTTTTTTTTTATATTTTGGGGATTTTCAGGGATTTTTTGGGGATTTTTGGGGGGACTTTTTTTGATTTTTTGGGGATTATTTTTGGATATTGGGGGGATTGGGGGGGTTTGGGGATTTTTTCGGGACTTTTTTAGGGATTTTTGGGGGGGATTTTTTTGGGAATTTTTGGGGATTTTTTGTGGATTTCTTTTGAGACTTTTGGGGATTTTTGGAGAATTTTTTGGGGATTTTTTTGGGGATTTTTTGGGGAATTTTTGAGGATTTTGGGGGATTTTTTGGGGAAGTTTTTGGGATTTTTTAGGGATTTTTTTGGGGGTTTTTGGGGATATTTTTTTGATTTTTGGGGATTTTTTGGGGATTTCTTTTGAGATTTTTGGGGATTTTTTGGGATTTTTTTGGGATTTTTTTGGTTTTTGGGCGATTTTTGGGGATTTTTATTATTTTTTGGGGAATTTTTTTTGGGATTTTGGGGGATTTTTTGAGGATTTTTTGGGGGATTTTTTGGGATTTTTAACGGATTTTTTGGGGGGTTTTGGGGATTTTTTGGGATTTTTTTGTATTTTGGGGGGTTTGGGGATTTTTTCGTGGCTTTTTTTGGGTTTTTTTTTGGGGGGGATTTTTGGGGGCTTTTTTTTATTTTTTTGAATTTTTTTGGGATTTTTGGGGGATTTTTTGGGGATTTCTTTTGGGAGTTTTGGGGATTTTTGGGGCTTTTTTTGATTTTTTTCATTTTTGGGCGATTTTTTTGGGATTTTTTTAATTTTTGGGGATTTTTGGAGATTTTGGGGGGATTTTTTTCTGGATTTTTTGGATTTTGTTTTTGATTTTGGGGGATTTTTTGGGATGTTTTTGGAGTTTTTTGGGATTTTTTTGGGGTTTCTTTTGAGATTGGGGATTTTTTTGGGGATTTCTTTTGGGATTTTTTTTTTTTTTTTGTATTTTGGGGGGTTTGGGGATTTTTTCGGGACTTTTTTGGGATTTTTTTTTGGGATTTTTTGGGGATTTTTTTTGGGACTTTTGGGGATTTTTTGGGATTTTTTGGAATTTTTAAAATTTATTTTTGGGGATTTTTAGGGATTTTTGGGGTTCTTTTTAGGGACTTTTTGGGGGTTTGGGGGGATTCTTTTGGGATTTTTTTTTTTTTGGGGGGGGATTTTTAGGGATTTTTGAGGGATTTTTGGGGGATTTTGGGGATTTTAAAAAATTTTTTGGGATTTCTTTTTTTTTAATTTTTTGGGGATTTTTTTGAGGATTTTTTGGGGATTTTTGGGGATTTTTTTAGGATTGTTTTTTTTGGGGGGGGATTTTTGGGGGGATTTTTTTGGGGGTTTTTTGAGGATTTTTTTTTTGGCTTTTGGGAGCATTTGGGGGAGGTTTTGGGGGATTTTGGGATGGATTCCGGGTATTTTAGGGGCATTTGGGGGGATTTGGGGGTTTTTGCTGTGAATTTGGGGTATTTTGAGGCATTTTGGGGGAAGTTTTGGGGTTTTTAGGGTATTTTGGGGGATTTTGGGGCGTTTTCAGTGGATTTTGGGGTGAATTTGGGGCATTTTTAGGGTGTTTTTTGTTCTGCTGTTCATTTGGGGGATTTTGGGGTCTTTTGGGGCTATTTTGGTCTGGTTTTGGGGCTTCGGGGCCATTCTGGGTTATTTGGGGCTATTTTGGGTGTTTTGGGGGATTTTAGGGTAATTTTGGGGTGGTTTTGGGAGCATTGATTCGGATTTTGGGGGGATTCTTTTGGGTTTTGGGGGGATTTTGGGTGGTTTTAGGGTGGATTTGGGATGGTTTGGGGGCGTTTTTAGGGTATTTAGGAGTAAATTTGGGGAGATTTGAACGTTATTTTGGGTATTTTTGTGTTATTTGGGGATATTTTGGGTTATTTTTTGGGTTATTTTGAGATATTTTGGGTTATTTTGGGATGTTTTTGGTTATTTGGGGGATATTTTGGGTTATTTGGGGGTATTTTTGGGGGTTGTTTTGGGTCATTTTAGGTTATTTTAGGTTATTTTGGGGATATTTTTGGACATTTTGGGGTATTTAGGGTTATTGATTTTGGGTATTTTGGGGATGTTTTGGGGCCATTTTTGGGTGTTTGGGGGCCATTTTTTGGTTTATTTTGAGGTTATTTTTGGGTTATTTTGCAGATTTGGTGTTATTTTGGGATATTTTGGGTATTTTTGGGGTATTTTGGGGTTATTTTGGGATATATTGGGATATTTTGGGGATATTTTTGGATATTGTGGGTTATTTAGGGTTATTGATTTTGGGTATTTTTGGGAGGTTTTGGGGCCATTTTTGGGTGTTTTGGGGCCATTTTTGGTTATTTTTAGGTTATTTTGCAGATTTGGCGTTATTTTGGGGTATTTGGGGTATTTTTGGGGTGGTTTTTTGGGTTATTTTGGGTCATTTTGGGTCATTTTGGGTTATTTATTTTGGGTATTTTTGGGGTGAATATTTGGGGTCATTTTGGGTCATTTTGGATCATTTTGGGTGATTTTGGGTGTTTTGGGTTATTTATTTTGGGTATTTTTGGGGTGGTTTTTTGGGGTCATTTTGGGTTATTTTGGGCCATTTTGGTTATTTTGGGTTATTTATTTTAGGTATTTTGGGGTGGATTTTTGGGCTCATTTTGGGTTATTTTGGGTCATTTATTTTGGGTATTTTTGGGGTGGTTTTTTGGGTCATTTTGGGTTATTTATTTTAGGTCTTTTTGAGCTCATTTTGGGGTGGTTTTTTGGGCTCATTTTGGGTTATTTTGGGTCATTTATTTTGGGTATTTTTGGGCTGATTTTTTTGGCTCGTTTTGGGTTTTTTTTGGGCTCATTTTGGGTTATTTTGGGCTCATTTGGCTGATTTTGGGTCATTTTGGGCTCTGATTTTGGGCTCTGATTTTGGGCTCTGGTTTTGGGCTCTGATTTTGGGTGATTTTGGGTGATTTTGGGCGATTTCTGGGCCCCCTTGCACTCACAGCCAGGGCGGGCAGCACCGGCCGCAGGCGGGGACAGGTGAGGTGCAGGTGCTGCAGGGGGGGAGGGGCAGCCAGGAACCCCCCGAGCGCCGACGGCTCCACCTGGGGACCCCAAAACAACACAGGTGTCACCAGGGACCCCAAAACAACACAGGTGTCACCTGGGGACCCCAAAACAACACAGGTGTCACCGGGGACCCCAAAACAACACAGGTGTCACCTGGGGACCCCAAAACAACACAGGTGTCACCAGGGACCCCAAAACAACACAGGTGTCACCAAAACCCATCCAGGTGTCACCAAAACCCCCACAGGTGTCACCCAAACCCCCACAGCTGTCACCTGGGGACCCCAAAACAACACAGGTGTCACCTGGGGACCCCAAAACAACACAGGTGTCACCAAAACCTGACAGGTGTCACCAACACCCATCCAGGTGTCACCAAAACCCCCACAGGTGTCACCCAAACCCCCACAGCTGTCACCGGGGACCCCAAAACAACACAGGTGTCACCAGGTGTCCCTCAGGTGTCACCAAAACCCCCACAGGTGTCACCGGGGACCCCAAAACAACACAGGTGTCACCAACACCCCACAGGTGTCACCCAAATCCCACAGGTGTCACCAGGGACCCCAAAACAACACAGGTGTCACCAAAACCCCACAAGTGTCACCAAAACCCCACAGGTGTCACCCAAACCCCACAGGTGTCACCAAATCCCAACAGGTGTCACCAGGGACCCCAAAACAACACAGGTGTCACCAAAACCTGACAGGTGTCACCAACACCCATCCAGGTGTCACCAACACCCCACAGGTGTCACCCAAATCCCACAGGTGTCACCAGGGACCCCAAAACACCACAGGTGTCACCAAAACAACACAAGTGTCACCAACACCCCACAGGTGTCACCGGGGACCCCACAGGTGTCACCAAATCCCAACAGGTGTCACCGGGGACCCCAAAAAACCCCCCAGGTGTCACCCAAACCCACCCAGGTGTCACCCAAACCCGACAAGTGTCACCAAACACATCCACGTGTCACCAAAACCCCACAGGTGTCACCGGGGACCCCAAATCCCACAGGTGTCACTCATACCCATCCAGGTGTCACCCAAACTTCCCCAGGTGTCACCAGGGACCCCAAAACCCAACAGGTGTCACCAACACCCCCCAGGTGTCACCAAACCCATCCAGGTGTCACCAACACCTATCCAGGTGTCACCAAAACCCCCCCAGGTGTCACCAAATCCCCAACAGGTGTCACCAACACCCCACAGGTGTCACCCAAACCCACCCAGGTGTCACCGGGGACCCCAAAACACCACAGGTGTCACCAAACCCCCCCAGGTGTCACCAACACCCATCCAGGTGTCACCAACACCCCACAGGTGTCACCGGGGACCCCAAATCCCACAGGTGTCACCAACACCCCACAGGTGTCACCCAAACCCCCCCAGGTATAACCAACACCCCCCAGGTGTCACCAAACCCTGACAGGTGTCACCAGGACCCCCTCCCCCAGGTGTCCCTCAAATGTCCCAGGTGTCCCCAAACCCCTCCAGGTGTCCCCAAATATCTTCAGGTATCACTGGGATCACCCAGGTGTCCCCAGGTGTCCCCAAACCTCCACCCAGATGCCCCCCAGGTGTCCCCAGGTGTCCCCAGACCCACCCAGGTGTCTCCAAACCCCCCCCCCCCCCCCAGGTGTTCCCAGGTGTTCCCGAATCCCCTCAGGTGTCCCCCAATCCCCCCAGGTGTCCCCAAATCCTTCCCAGGTGTCCCCAGAACCTCCCCAGGTCAAACTGGGACCACCCAGGTGTCCCTCAGGTGTCCCCAAATCCCCCCAGGTGTCCCCAGGTGTCCCCACCTGGCAGCGCTGCAGCTCCAGGTGTCGCAGGTGGGGGCAGAACTTGCTCAGGGCCTGGGGGGGAGAGGGGAGGGTCCAGGGGTGAGCCCAGAGCCAGGTGTGACCCCAGGTGTGACCCCAGGTGTGACCCCAGGTGTGACCCCAGGTGTGTCCCCAGGTGTGACCCCAGGTGTGTCCCCAGAGCCAGGGGTGACCCCAGGGGTGACCCCAGGTGTGTCCCCAGAGCCAGGTGTGTCCCCAGGTGTGTCCCCAGGTGTGACCCCAGGTGTGTCCCCATGTGGGACCCCAGGTGTGACCCCAGGTGTGACCCCAGGTGTGACCCCAGGTGTGACCCCAGGTGTGTCCCCAGGGGTGACCCCAGGTGTGACCCCAGGTGTGTCCCCATGTGGGACACCAGGTGTGACCCCAGGGGTGACCCCAGGTGTGACCTCATCTCCAGGTATGTCCCATGTCCCAGCTGTGCCCAGGTGTGCCCAGGTGTGCCCAGGTGTGCCCAGGTGTCACCTCCTCCAGGTGTGTGCGTCCCCATTCCCCAGGTGTGTCACCTACTCCAGGTGTGTGACCCCCCCAGGTGTCCCCAGGTGTCCCAGGTGTTTCTCCCCCAAGTGTTGCAGATGTCCCCAGGTGTCCCCAGGTGTCCCCACCTGCAGCACGGCTCCCACGTGGTTGCTCCAATCACTGAGCACGAACTCCTGCAGGAGCGAGAACCTGGGACAGGGGAGGGACATTGGGGACAGGTGAGCACAGGTGACACACACAGGTGACACACACAGGTGACACACACACAGGTGAACACAGGTGACCCACAGGTGACACACACAGGTGACCCAGGTGACACACACAGGTGACCCAGGTCACACACACACAGGTGAGCACAGGTGAGCACAGGTGACATACACACAGGTGACACACACAGGTGAACACAGATGACACACAGGTGATGCACAGAGGTGACACAGGTGAACACAGGTGACACACACACAGGTGACACACACACAGGTGAGCACAGATAACATATGTGACACACACAGGTGACACACACAGGTGACCCAGATAACAAGGGTGACATACACAGGTGACACACAGGTGAGCACAGATAACACAGGTGACACACACACACACACACAGGTGACACAGGTGACACACACAGGTGAGCACAGATAACATATGTGACACACACAGGTGACCCACACAGGTGACACGCACACAGGTGACGCACACAGGTGACACGCACAGGTGACACACAGGTGACCCACACACTGGTGACCCAGGTGACCCAGGTGACCCACAGAGAACAGGTGACACACACAGGTCACACACATGACACGTGCAGGTGACACAGGTGAGCACAGTTGACACAGGTGACACGCACAGGTGAGGACAGGTGACACAGGTGACACACACACACACACACAGGTGACACACAGGTGACACGCACAGGTGAGCAAAGGTGACACAGGTGACACACATGTGACACAGATGACACACACAGGTGACACACAGGTGACACGCAGAGGTGACACAGGTGACACACACACACAGGTGACCCCACACAGGTGACACACACACACAGGTGACCCAGGTGACCCACACAGGTGACACAGATAACACAGGTGACCCACACAGGTGACACACACACAGGTGACACACAGGTGAATAGAGGTGACACACACAGGTGACACAGGTGACACACACACAGGTGAGCACAGATAACACAGCTGACACACAGACACAGGTGACCCAGAGAGGTGACCCACAGGTGACACACAGAGGTGACCCAGGTGACACACACAGGTGACACACAGGTCACACACACACACAGGTGACACTCACAGGTGACACTCACAGGTCACACACACACAGGTGAGCACAGATAACACAGGTGACAGACACACAGGTGACCCACACAGGTGACCCACACAGGTGACCCAGGT